>NC_017853.1:550616-555760 GCF_000002495.2 Pyricularia oryzae 70-15 | reverse complement strand
TCTAATTTTATTCCACATTTTAATTAACGTTTGGATTTTTTATTTTCGCTCGATTAAGTATAGGAAAATTAAAAAGCTCTTCACTTTTGTTAACCGACTGTAATCCAAACCCTGTTATCCAAATTATCCGAAAACCAGCTTATGGTTTTACAAACCTCCTGCTCTTAACAAACCGTTTAAAAATGCGCCTCGTAAAACCAAATTCCGATTGTTTATTTGCAAAACATGTCGTGTCGGTAGGCGTTATTACATGTTAAAGTTTTAATGTTACGGATAAGGGCAAAGAGTTAATTAATAGGAGCTGGTTTGTAAATATTCATTAGCAAAATATTAAATAAAAAAATAAAAACAAATAATTAACACTGAAATATAACGTATTAAAAATTCCGTCGTTGTAAATTTACAATTACAAATAAAAATTTATTACGACCAGTGGGTTGAACCGGCAATTATTAGGGCGACCAGGTAAAATTCCACATTTCTTAAAAACGCCCAAAAAAAATACCGCCGGCAGGATCGAAATAACGTCAAATTAGTTTCACGTAATTACACCTAACCGCCAAGAATATTAAGGTAATAATTAGTGGAATTTTAGTTACGATGGACAAATTGAAATAATTAAAAGAGATTATAGTAGGGAGATAATTTATATAAGAGACAATTATAACCATGTAAATGGATTAATTTTTAGGATTGCTAAACAGCAATTTATTTCTAATTAACTTTAATATTTATTTAAGGCCGATTATAACTGAACGCCAACTATTAAGAATTCCAATTACCAGTTAACGCTCAATTGTTTCAACCCACAGTACCATGGCTTTTAGGAACAGGTTACCCCGATACCTGGATCTTAACCCTATTCCCATACACTTTTGTTAATAAAAATGGTGCTAACAGGGGATATAGGGGTAAACCCTAGGTGCGGCGTGGTAAATAACCAGTGCTAAAAGCGCTGAATAATAGGTAGAAATGCACTATAATTTTGGTACTGATAAATAATTGGTTGGGGGAGATTTTGCTTTATTTCCCTTACATACTCTCCGACATCGAAGTGGGGGTCCGCACGCCAGAAAAGGTTCCGGTGCCGCGAATGAATTTCCGAAAAACTAATTTGTATGGGTTTTTGAAAAAACACCCTCATTTGCATACAAACCATCTCTGGGTTTGCATTTAAACGTTGACTTGGTGAAATTTTCAACCCGGTACAGGGTAGCTGACTCGCAGGTGCAGGGTGGGTATTAAACCCGGTACAGGGTAGCTAACCCCACTCGCTGACCTTTAAATTGCATTCCTGCATTAACAAAGTAACGGAATTCCACCATTCCCCACTCCACTTCGGCACTAAATAAAATTGGCTATATACAAATAAAAGTGGGCTTATTACATGCAAAATAATGCATATAATTAACACCCCCTCTCTTTTGCTACTTAATCCAAAAATAAAGTCGGAAAAGAAAAGTACGTAAAATAAAACCCCCAAAACAAAAAAACAAAAGAAATTCCCCCTTGTGTCCCAACCCAACTCGAACCCCCGGTGCGAACCCCCTGGATGAATAAGCCCTTTGTACCAAACCCCCGATTGACTGAACCCCCGAATTGAAAAAGACCCCCAGAATTGTAACAACCCCCGGATTCGAACCCACGACCTACAGATTATAACCAACGGAACTTACTACTAAGCCAGGTAGCTAATCTGGCTGTTCGTTGTTGTGGATCCCAGAAAAGTTTAATATATAGGGTAGATTAAAAATCGCTAGGTCGCCCAAAACGCGAGCTAATTAAATTCGGATTCGACTTCGGGTATAAGGTCGGTATAAGTTGCTTAATAATCAACCTGAGCAGGGTAGGTTTGGGTAGATCGGTTGGTGTCGGGCTAACAAAAATCCAATAATTGCAAACAAAGGAGAAAAATGGTGGTAGTTAGCTAACGAACTAACTAGGTGCCCTACAATTCAATAGGTAAAAACTAAGTTTACAGGGGTTTTAACCCTATAAGCTCTAAAAAAACCTTGTGAATTGGAAGCGTTAGGGGCTTTGTAAGGCCGTCAGCGGGCATTTGTTTGGATTCCAGGTATTTTAGGGTCACTAATCCTTCTGTAACTAACTCCCTTACGTAGTGAAATTTTAATAACGTATGTTTAGTACGTTGGTGGTGCGTAGGGTTGTGTGCGTTAGCTATAGAGCCTGTATTATCTCCAAATATTGCAATAGGGCCTTTTACAGGTAGTCCAATCTCTGTAAATAGGCTTTTAAGCCACTGTGCTTCACGCAGGGCTTCCGCTAAGGCGTCGGTTTCGGCTTCTGGGGTGCTTAAAGCTATAGTACTAGCCTTTTTGCACTTCCACGTTATAGGGCCCCCAGATAGGGTATACAAATATCCGTAAGTGGATTTTGAATCTTCCCTAGCCCCGGCAAAATCGCTGTCACTAAAACCAAGTAATTTTAGGCCTTTAAAACCCCCAATCAAAGAGTTAGGTGGTAAATTAGCTTTAATTACCCTATTTCCGTAGCAGATTGCTAGGGATTTAGTACCTGCTAAGTAGCGAAGTAGGTTTTTAGCTGCCGTTAAGTGGATTGTAGTGGCTTTCGTTAAAAAACGAGATAACCATTGAACCGCAAAACCGATGTCCGGGCGCGTTAATAGCATTAAATACATTAGGGTGCCGATAATACGCTGTAACAATTTGATTTCTAGCGCATTTACGGGTTTGCCCCCACTATATTTTAGCACACCCGGCTGTAAGGGAACAGAAATAGGTTTGCAATCAGCTAATCCGAACGTTGCTAATGCTTCCTCTATATACTGACTTTGATGGAGCCAAAGCAGGCGGTTAGGCCTGTCCCTTATAATCTGAACGCCTAGAAAATAGGCTGCAGGGCCCCTGTCTTCCAATGCGTATATTTTGTTAAAACGGGCTTTTAAATCCTGAATATATTGCAATTTAGGACCTATTAGCAGGCAATCGTCAACAAAAGTAACAATGAAATGCTTGGATTTAGCATTATAAAAGACAGCTGGATCAGAGATTAGCGGCTTAAAACCTTCTGTAAAAAGTAGGCTTTTTAGCTTTGTTTGCCATTCTCTTGGGCCCTGTTTCAGACCGTATAGCGCCTTTTCCAACAGTATAACTTGCATTTCCTTTGGATTATAGCCCATTTGCACTAAAATTTTAGCGGTAGTAGGGCTGCAAGATCTAGCCCAATCGCTAAAACCCTCTGGAATTTGCAAATAAATATCTACGTCGGTAAGGTCACTATTTAAAAACGCACCGATAAAATCGATTTGTTCTATTTCCCAATTTTGTGCATTAGCTATAGCCAATAATATACGCCAGGTGGGCGGTATACTAGTGCTAGCAAAAGTCTCGATATAATCTAGGCCTTCGACCTGTAAAAACCCCCTAACAACAAGCCTGGCTTTATACTTTATAGGCTTATTATTTTCATCCTTTTTTAATTTAAACACCGGCCGGGTAGAGATTAGTCTACGGCCTGTATGCATTTTAATTTTAGGGATAAAACGGAAGGTTTTTGCAGTAACGATCTGGTCGAATTCAGACGCTAAAGCTGCTAACCATTTAGCACTTTCAGGGCTTTTTAGGGCCTGTTGGTAGCTATTTGGTTCGCCGTCTTTAGTGGGCTTTTTCTTTGTTTTCTTTTGGGTTTGATAACAAAGATAATGCACGTAATCGATATCCATAGGATCTGGGTTTTCGAACTGCGAATTTAACTCCATATTCTGTATTTTAGGTGCCGAAAACACCGGAACTTCCGTTATTTTAGGTGCTGAATTAGGCACCGCTACCGTTATAAGCTCTGGGGGGCGAACAGTAGACTGTACAGGCCAGGGAGGAACTGTAATTGCGGGAGGTAGGGGATTATTATCCACTGGATCCAAAGTTTTGGCGCTGTAGATTTCGTCTTCAGGTTCAGAATTAGAATCCCCCTCTAAATCTGGATTTTCCCCCTCTGAAATCTGTAGCGTTTCCCCTGGAATAGCCAAATTTTCAGCGGGTATACCCTCTAAAATTTTTACGGTAGAGGTTTTATATACGGCCCGTCTGGCGGGGGCGTAAACCAACGCTGTAGAATTGGATAAATGGGCTAAAAGCCTTACTGTTTCCGTTCGGGGAGCCAATTTGTTGGATTTTTGGCGTTTTTCCAGCGGTATAATAGCCTGGCATACGGTACCAATAACCCGATAATGGCCTAAATTAGGCCTGTGTGGTAATCCAGGTTGAAATTCGGAATAAAATTCCTCGTAGGGTGTTAACTCCCTGTTAGTTACCGCTGTACGGTTAACTAAATCAACCACGGCTGACAGTAAATAACACCATAAATATAGTGGTAGACCTGCCGCTAAAATGGTAGACCTTAGCCTATCCAAAATAACCCTAACGGACCGTTCCGTTAGCCCGTTTTGGCCATGGTTGTAGGGGTTGGAGGTGCTAAAATTAACACCTTTACTTGCAAACCAATCTTGAAGCTCTGTATTTACCTCGTGCCCCCCATCAAAATGAAATTTAGTGGGGTAGCGCCCGTACGTAGCTTTTAAAACCTTAAAAAAGCCTTTAATAGCCACTAAAACCGTAGGTCCGGCTTTATTCCGTAGTGAGATCGACCACCGAAAACGTGATTTTCGATCCACTAATAACAAAAATACGGGTTTTTTATTGTGAGGGTTAGGTTTAAGGGTTACTGTATCACCCTCTATGGAATCGAGGATATTAGGGGGTGTAGGGAGTGCCCCTTTATTTGTACGCCTAACAGAGGTGGCTTTAATGCAAGTAATGCAGGTAATAGCCCTAATTTTGTCGAAATTAGGTAGACCGTCTGCGTTTTTAGCGGTCTTTTTAAGCAATAACAACCCTATATGCCCTAAGCGCCTGTGCCATAACAGGGCTTTTTGGGCCTGGATTTCGTCACAATCGCCTGTAATTCCGTCTCCTTCAGCTGTTACCCAACCATCGGTAGTTCGATTTAGGCTTAAAGGGAGGTAATTTACAGGGGCCTGCACTAATTCCGGTACTAAAGGAGGTTCTAACAACGGATTTCTTGTGTGGGAAACCCCCTCTTTTTCGGTATTAGCCCCTTTTGTATTAGGCTGCTTAAAAGGGTCATCTAGCGGCTTACCGGGCCTA
>NC_017853.1:478032-550516 GCF_000002495.2 Pyricularia oryzae 70-15 | reverse complement strand
CCCTATTGCCAAGACACCTGATAGAGCTACTAGACGCCGGATACGAATCCGACCCGATAACGCAATCTGCCCTAGAAGCGTTGAGGACAGGCGCCGACCGCCACCCCAAGCTGCAATTGGCCGAATGCGAAGAACGATCCGGCTATTTGTATTACCGCAATAGACTATACGTACCCGATTCGAATAATCTGAAAGCCGAGATCCTGCGCCGCTGCCACGACTCCCCCGTCGCCGGTCACCCCGGCAAAGCAAAAACCTACGACCTGCTGTCCCGAGAATATTACTGGCCCGGAATGCTACATTACGTATCATTATGGGTAAAGAAATGCCAGACCTGCCGCCGAATCAACCCGTCCCGCGAAGGCCACCAGGGCCTCCTGCGACCCCTGCCCACTCCTGAACGCTCATGGCAACACCTGTCGATGGATTTTATCACACATTTGCCGCAAAGCAACGGCCACGACGCCATCCTAGTGGTCGTAGACCGCCTGACTAAGATGAGACACTTCGTCCCTTGTAAAGGGACCTGCAATGCCGAGGACACCGCCAACCTGTACCTACACCACGTATGGAAACTACACGGGTTGCCCCTGACGATAGTTTCGGATAGAGGCACCCAATTCGTGTCGAAGTTTTGGAAACACCTGACAACCCGTTTGAAAATCGACAGCCTGCTATCCACTGCTCACCACCCCGAGACTGACGGACAGACCGAGCGTTTTAACGCGTCCCTGGAACAATATTTGAGAGCTTATGTGGCCTACCTGCAAGATGATTGGGAAAGTTGGCTTCCCCTCGCCGAATTCACAGCCAACTCCCACAAGTCCGAGACCACCGGAACCTCCCCGTTTTACGCGACTTACGGATTCCATCCCCGCATGGGATTCGAGCCGGTACCCCTGAACCAGCCTTTGCCCGCCCAGCGGGATGCCGAAAAGCTAGCCGCCCGAATGGAAGCCATTCTGGAACAAGCCCGCGCCGAAATGACCGCCGCCCAAGCCCGTTACGAAGAACAGGCGAACCGACACCGTACCCCGGCCCGCCGGCTTACCGTCGGCCAATATGTATGGTTAGACGCACGGAACATCCAGACCGCCCGCCCGCAGAAGAAACTGGATTGGAAGAACTTGGGACCCTTCCGAATTTCTGAAGTGATTAGCCCGTACGCCTACCGTTTGGACCTGCCGTCGTCTATGAGAGTACACCCTGTTTTCAATATAAACCGACTAAAACCTGCTGACGTTGAGCCCCTGCCGGGCCAACAACCTGCACCGCCACCCCATTTGGAAGTGGAAGGTGAGAGAGAATACGAAGTCGAAGAGATCCTCGACTCCTTTTGGGAAACCCGCGGCCGAGGAGGCCGCCGGCTGAAATATATCGTCCGTTGGGCTGGATATAGCGAACCCACGACTGAACCTGCCGATTACCTGGAAAACGCTGCTCAATTGGTAAAAAATTTCCACCGTCGATACCCCCATAAGCCCGGGCCCCGGCCGTGACGGAGCTCGGCCTGGAAGGGGGGAATACTGTCACAGACCTGAAGGACAGCCACTGGGCTGTCGCTTAGTCATGACCCCTGTCACGTGAAGGCGCGAGGGCCGAGCGCCTCGCGCGCGTATATCTACGCGAAATCTCTGCAGTCTCCGATATGTAGCTCCTCGAGCTACGTCTTCGTCAACAACCACCTGCTACCCTGTACCTGGAAGACTAGATAGCCAATATACTCTGTCCTGTTACCTGATCGCCCGCACCTACCTGTCCGCCCTGCCTGCCCGTGACATTAATATAATATTTGGTTATATTGGAAATAAATAAAACGAGGGTTATATTATCGTATTATTTTCCAAATTTTTGGTATATTGTTAATTTTTCGTCGAATTCGCTATTGGTATCCAAATTCAAACGTTTTTTCCACATTATTTTTTTTATTACAAGGGTTTTTAAAAAAAGGTTTTTGGTGGTTTTAATATAAATGGGGTTAAATATATTTTTAATTAAAAAATTAATTAAAATCCAAATATAACGTTTGCTAATTGCGGTTTTAATAAATAAATATTATTTAGGCTATTTTTTCGCCGTACGGAACGTAATAATGGCAAATTCAATTTTTTTTTCGGAAAAGTAAAATATTATAAACAAATTTGTAATTTGCGGAAATATAATAGGGAAAAACGTTTAATAATAAATATTAAAAAAATATAATACGTAAATAAATTATATAATTTGTAAATAAAATAAACGATTTATAAAACTTTTTGGATTAAACGTTTTCCGGGTTTATAATTGTTATAAACGTTATTTTTATTTAATTTATTCAAATAAATATATTTATTTGGTTGGGTTTATATAATCGAATAAATTTCGGTACAATACCAGTTTAATTTTAGGAAAATAAAATAAAAAAATGTTATGCGCGTTATAAAATCGTATTTAAATAAAAAAACGCGTTAAATTAAATAAATAAATGTTAGGTGTTTGACAAAACGCGGAATTAAAACCGCTGTTAATAATTTAATTGCATTTAGCCCAATTTAAATTTAATATGGTTAATTGTTTTGTTTAAAATTGGAGTGCACGTTTTTATGGTTAATTGCGGTGGTTTAATACGCGATAATAATTTTACCCCCAATTATTAAAAACCCCGAATTACCCAGTTAAACATTTAATTGTTTTAACCCATTATATTTTATTATAAAAACAAATTATCCGATATTTTAATCGTAATACGCAAAAGGATATTAATTAAAAATAACGTATTTTTACAAATATAAAATATTATATATAAAAAATTAAAATACCGGCCTTCCAATTATTTTTAAAAAAAAGTAATATTTCCGCGAACGGAAAATCCGGGATCGTTGAAAAGAAAAACAAAACGCGAAAGTAAATAATTTATAAAACCCGGGGAAAATCAGAATATATTAAAAAACAAAATAGCGTTTTAAATAATAATATAAACGTTAGAAAAATAAAGGATATTTCTTTTAAAAAGTTATTGCATTTTTATTTATTTTATAAAATATAAAACCGTCAAATTTGTAACCAATATATTATTCCGATACCGATTAAAATAAGTATAAAAAAGTTTAAAATTATAAACGAATAGAAAGAAGAAGATTTATGCCAAATTTTACATAAACGGAATATAAATAAAATTTAATATAAACTTATATTTAATATAAAAATAATTATAAAATTTACCGCCGAAATAAACCAAACTAAGATATTTTAACGCCGAAAACCGGATATTTATATTAATAAAAGAAACCCAAATAAAACCACGGTATACTTTAAGATAAACAAATATTATAATAATAAAACAAATAGCGTTAAATATTTAAATTGGTATAATTATATTTAACGCAATATTAATAGAAATATTTTTTCAGTTTATATTTAAAATGTAAGTAAATTTAATATATATTTAAATAATATTAGTAACAAATTTGTAAAAACCGACAATATAAAAAAACCAGTTTTATTTGAATGGAAATATTTATAATTTTATTTAACTGGGACGGAATAAAAAAGACCAGCGATATATCTTACAAAAAACGCAAATATAATAATAAATATCCTTATAAGAAATACAAATGACATATCGAAAGTTCGACCACCCGTCGGTTAAACGTTTATAAAAAACGTCCGAAAAAATAAATTATAAAATGAATAAAAGCATATTAGAATTAATAAATTGTTTTTAATATTATAATGAAATTAAAGAGCATATTGTATAACGTTTTCAATTTGTTTTGAAAAACAATAAGATTTTAATTATAAAATGGTTATTAATATTATATATTTGGATTTTAAATTAATTTTGCATAAAATAAACGCGAATATTGCATTTTAAACAGCGGGTTTTTCAAATAAAGTATTAATTGAAAAAGCATTGGATAAAAACCTATTTGAGGTTTCCAAATAGTGTTATTCACAATTTAAATATTAATTTTGCTATTTTGAATTTTAAAATAAAAGTACGTTTTTCGGTATAATATATAACCAAGTATTAATCGAAATATATTAATTATTAGGTAAGATCAAACGTTATTGTTATCAATACACATCTTTAGCGTTTAGCGTCCACGATATCTGCGGGACAAGGAAGCCAAGAATATATGCTGGCTGGGTTTATCGAACATCATACCACACCTGCATACCTTGTCGACAGGCGCAAATCTGCCTGGCTTGCATGTTACACAGACGTGTACGACCACACCTTTTCTCATGCCTGAACCCGATGCGGGGTCGAAGATGATGCTGGTTTTCGTGTCCAAAGCAAACGGCTGGTCATTATTTGTTGCCTCGTTTTGATTGGAACTGCACGTCCGCCTCAGGTTGACGTGGGGTACCAGGCAGGCAATCAGCAGATAAATTGGATCTCTCATGAACTCGCCCCATGGAACCCAAGATAAAAACAAACGCTTGACCACTTAATCTTTCACGCGTTGATGAAAAGATTCACCAGGTCTCTGTACTCTGGCGCACAGAAACCCGAACAAGGCCTTCACATCATCCACCCGTCCATCTCATTTACAGCATAGTATCCATCGCAGATACGTCACCATGGCAGACGATCCGAACTTGGAAAGATACCTTGCCATGCTCAAGGAGCAAAAGGTCAAGCTTGTTGAAGCCCTTGCGCACAAGGGCAAGAAGCCGCCAGACTCGTTGAGGCGCTCTCGAAAAACACTGAAGCAAGAGTTTACAATGGCTGTATGATGCTCCTGGAACCCTCATCTCGTGAAGAATAAATAATCACTTGCTGACATGCTGCTCACTCAGGCATTGAGCAAGTCCATGCGTAACTTTATGGGGCAGAGAGACCATATCCGGGCTTGCTTCATCGGCGCGGCGTATCCTCCCTGCACGTTGCCTCTTTCAACTCTCGTGCCCATAATGATCCGAGACCTCAGGCTCGAGACGCAGCACCGTGGCCGCGTGCTCATCGTAAGGGCTTTTTGTCACCCCACCAAGCTGACATCCATTCAGAATGCCATCGAGGATGAGCTTGGCGATGTCGACCGACTAGCCATCTACAACCTCCCCCAAACCGTTGAGCCCGATGCGGTCCTCCCTCAAGGTGCCGTCGTCGCCATCAAGGAGCCCTACTACAAGCGGACTGCCGACGGTGGCCTCTTCGTCCGGGTAGACCACCCCAGTGATTTCGTCCGGCTCAGACCGGGCAGCAGCATTATCCCTGACAGTCTGGCTACACACAAGACCAAGGCAGACCCATCCGTGCTTGAATTGAAGGAGGACGGCAACACCGCATTCAAGAATGGCAAGTTCGAAGCAGCGATTGACCTTTACTCGCACGCGCTGGAGATGGCCAGCGACGGTGACGAAGACGTCAAGCGGGATCTTTGGCGGAACCGGTCCGCGGCCTACCTGCGCCTCGGTCGTTGGGAACTGGCGATTTCCGATGCCTTGGCCTCCATGGTTCAGGTCAGTGACGCAGACGAGGAGGCCAAGGACCTCAACATCAAGGCTCTGTTTCGAGCAGGTAGAGCTGCCTATGACATGCGAGACTTTGAGCAAGCGAAGAGGCATTTCGAAGCTGCGCTTGCGCTTGACAAGAATCACGAGGAGACAAAACTAGAGCTTTCTCGCACCAACAAGCGCCTCTTGGAGCAGGAATCTGGGCTGTACGACTTCTCCAGAATGCTCAGGTCGGTAACTTTGGAACACGGCCTACTGGACCATGCATCCTTCTTGAACCGCACCAGAATCGCCAAGACGGACAACCGCGGACGTGGTCTTTTCGCCACGGTCCCGCTGTGCGAGGGTGATGTGATATTTGTCGAGAAGGCCTTTTTCACAGTCCACCGCGACGCGGGAGACTTGGCGGTCCTCATCAACATCAACACGGAGGTCGTCTCGGTGGGAACGCACAACCTGCGCCTCTTTGGCATGATCGACAAGATGACCTGGAACCCGTCTCTTGCCAAACGGTATTATGACCTCTTTGACGGCGGCAAGTTTGGCGACGACAAGCAGCCCAAGGTGGTCGACGGCAAGGTCGCGGTGGACACCTTCCGGGTCCAGTCCATCGCCGAGCTCAACGGCTTCGGCTGCCCCAGGCTCAGGTCGCGAGACAAGGAGCGCATGAACGTGCAGGAGGGCGGGCCGGAATCGAGCACGGGCATGTGGCTGCATGCGGCGTACGCCAACCACACGTGCATCCCGAACGCGACGCGGGCCTTCATCGGCGACATGATGATTGTGCGCGCGGCGCGCGACATCCCAGCCGGGGCGGAGATTTTCATGGGCTACGCGAGCCTGGCCGAGCCGTTCGAGTCGAGGCGGAGCAAGTTCAAGACCAGCTACGGCTTCGAGTGCGACTGCGAGATGTGCCGCGCCGAGGCGGCGGTCCCTCCCGCCGCCGCCGAGAAGCGCGTGCGTCTGCGCGAGGAGATCCACGCGTTCCTGACCGCGAACCCCTTGCGCACCGACATGGTCGACGTGCTCCCGCCGAGCCAAAAGGCCAAAGTCAAGAGGCTGCTCAAAGAGATCCAGGAGACCTACACGGCCCCCTACTTTGACCGGCTGCCGCGGCCATTCTGCCACGACATTGGCCTCTGCGCGGCCATGTGCATCAGCTCCCAGCCCCGAAACGCCCTCCGCGCCTTCTTGAACGTCCTCCGCGACTCGGGCTACTTTGTCACGATGCACGGCAACAGGGTGACCATCGACCGCCGGGTGGCAATCCAGGCCGAGGGGGCCATCCTCGCGGCAATGTACGCTTCTCAGTGTCTGATGGAGATTGGCTACGAAGCCGCGGCTTGCGAGCTGGAGGATCTGGGTAGGGAGGTCTTCACCTCCGTTTCTGGTGTCGAGGACGGCTTTATGGAGGAGTTTGGGTGGGTCAATTAGGGACCTAGGTATTTCCTAGGGCAAATTGCCATGTTTTCCCCATCTTGTTTTCCCTCCTGAAGCTAGGTCAAGGCCATGTGTTACGACCAAACAAGTTGGGCCAGCACCAAGGAGGCCAGGTGGGGTCACACCCCTCCTGACGACATTCGCCAAAGAGAATTACCGACCGGCGGGAAAGGATTACATAAGGGGAAAAGACACGTGACATCACGTGATTGCCAAGAGAGGGATATGATTGATATGTCGCATATCAATCATAGCAGAACAAATGATATGTCGGCTATGGAACATATCAAGCATATCACGTCGAGGGACATAGTCTATATAAGGCACGCTCATTACCATGTAGATAGATTCGATTCTAGGATTGCTGAGCAGCAATCAAACTCTAGTTAACCTCAATACTTACTTGAGAACGATCATAACTTCACCCCCAGTCATTGAGAACCCCAGTTACCCAGTCAGACGCTCAGTTGCTTCAACCCACTGTACTTTACCCTAAGAACAGGTTACCCCGATACCTTGATCGTAACATTTTGATTGCTCCTGTTCAGTACTTTGCCTTGAAACATACCGAGCAGTATCCGACAACATGTCTTCCCAGACGTCCAAGAACAACACCCCCAGCACCCCGGCTACGAGCAGCAAGGCGGCCCAGAAAGCCCCTGTTCGGCCCAAGGACGATAGCGACAGCGAGGACGAGGAAGACCAGCTCCGCAGGCAGGTTGCTAGGACCAACCAGGAGCTTCACGAACAGACGCTCCGCGCAACCCAACTCCAAGAGGAACTACAGGCTCTCCGAGCCAGTGCTAACGTTACCTCAACCCCTCTTGATGGGCGCGAGAGACTCAAGCTTAACCCCCCAGCCACGTTCGATGGCACACCTGGACAACTTAAAGGGTACCTTGTACAGGTACGCACCTACCAAGCATTCCATTTGGAAACTTTCCGCAGCGAAACAGAAAAGGTGGTACACGCGGCCACTTTCCTTCGAGGACGAGCCTTGTCTTGGTTCGAGCCCCTGTTGCAGGAATGGCTTGATGTACCCCCCGAAGAACGACGCCAAGAAGTCACCGACATTTTTTCAACCTTCGCAGGGTATGAACGCACCCTCCGTTCCTTGTTCCAGGAACCCGATGAGAAACGACAGACCGAACGAGATTTGGCCAACCTACGACAAACCAAGTCAGCCTCCGCTTATGCAGCCGAGTTCAGAAGGCTAGCAACAAGGCTGGACATGACCGAAGAAACCAAGATCCTCCAGTTCTACCAAGGACTGAAGTTAGAAGTAAAAGACGAAGTATCCAAGCTCGACCGACCCGAGGATTTCCTCGAGTACGTCGAACTTGCCATCAAACTTGACAACCGGATTTACGAACGCCGACAGGAAAAACAAGGCGGACAGCGAGTGTTCGTCACCTCAACTCGACAAACCAACACGGGACGCAAGTACCAACACCCCCAACCCACATACCACAGAAACAATGGTGGATGGCAGCAGCCCCGTCACATGGCACCCCAGACCTACAGTACAGCTTATGGTACCCACAGTGGACCCATGGACCTCAGTGCCACACAACACAAGAAGCCCCGTAAAGACCCCAAGAGTGGCAAGTGCTTCAAATGCGACAAGACAGGGCACATCGCCAGAAACTGCCCAAGAAACCAGGAAGATATCCCTGATTTTAGGGGCAAGACCGAAAAACCACGAGGACTTAATGCCACCAATCACCAGCAACTACGGCCTGACCAACATAGCACGATGAGCTGGACCACCTGCTACGATGACAATTGTATGACCCACAATAGTTCCAAGATCGACGCAGGATGGTACCCACAGAAGCCCCGAGGCACTCGAACCCTAGCAGTAGGAAACCGAGTACCCCTAGGGACAGGACAATCAACGAAGTTACACCGACAAGAGACCCAACTACCCGAACTCACGGACTCGGATGCCTCCGGAGAATCGGATGAGGAACCTTTGGGACAAACCCACCACATCAGGACAACCAATCGATCCTCAATACAAGAATCAAGCGAGGATTCCGAGGAAGAGTCCAGCGAGGAAGAGACCATGCCCTCGAGCCAGTACAACGCAGCAAGGGAAAACAACCCCTATATATATACGAAAAGAAGCACATCGACTTACACCGAGACGACCAATTAGTACAGTTTCCCGGATTGCCACTTCAGGCACAGATTCGACATCCTACAGGACCAGTCAATGCAACTTTTGGAGACCACCCGACCTTGGACACCAAACACCCTCAACACGCAGAGATCTTTTGGGCAGAATGCTTCCGAGACAACTGTGGACTCCACTTAAGCAGGAAGATAGTCCACAACTTTTTCCCACGACGACGCAAAGCAACAGGCATTCACGAAGTATATACCACAACCGACCTACCAAATTGGGAAATTAAAATAAGACTTAACACTGAGCCAGCCGCAATCTTCACGCCTAACGACAACTATCCCATGGCGTGTTGCAACCAGAAACAGTTCCCATGGTATAAGTGCACCCGAAGCGTATGCAGAGTACATATGCTAGCCAAAGCACAGGCCTGGCACGAACAGAAATCACGGCAACCAGGACCTGCACCAATAACCAGAATTGTGTGGAACCCCAACGTACGAGATAACGAGATAACCACGAACGCACGCAAGACACCCGTGCCAGCGAAGCACCCACTTGACCTAGTCGAAACAAGAAGTAGCCACACACCCAGGGACAAGAAAAACAAGGACCCACGACGCGAGTCCAGCAAGTCAAAAAACTAGGACAGCCAGACGGCACAGGGCACCGAACGGCGACAACAGGAACGGAACAAAGAACCCTGAACGCTACACAAGACACCATAGCAGCACATAAACACATATTTCTCGACATACGACTCGATGGCAGACCCATACGAGCACTCCTCGACAGTGGAGCACAAGGCAACTATATTTCACCAAGGGTCGTAGCGAAACGACGGATACCTTGGCAGCAAAAAAAGGAACCATACCAGTTGCAAACCGTGGAAGGAGAGGCAGTTTTATACGGGAACGGCACCATCGAAACAAAGACCGTACACCTCTGGATGGAAAGCTATGGACGAAAGGAACAAATCACCTTAGATATCACGGAAATAGGGGACAAAGACGTGATATTAGAAATCCCCTGGCTTAGAAGGAGCAACCCCCGGATAGATTGGACAACCGGCCAAGTCCAATGGGAAGAGCCGTTAGCCTCTGAAGGAAAATCCGAGAAACGGACTTTACGCAACGAGCGTAGGGCACAGGAGCGAAATCAACAAAAAATTATGGCGCTATTGAGGAAAAGCGAGCCACGCCTGGAGCCAATATCGGAAGGATCGCGACTATCCATGAGCGAAGAACGATCGAACCTTACCACATTGATCGACAACATCCCGGCCGAATACCGGATGTATGGACGACTATTCAGCCCCGAACTCGAAACAGGACTACCCGAGCATAGTCCGTTCGACCACGAGATACCATTGAAAGAAGGAACACAGCCCAAGTTCCACAAGATATACGGCTTAAACCCGACACAGATGGAGGCACTAGACGAGTACCTCGCAGAGAACCTCAAGAAAGGTTACATCAGACCATCAACATCACCAGCAGGATACCCAATCCTCTTCGTACCAAAGAAGAACGGAAAATTACGACTATGCGTGGACTACAGACAATTAAACGACATTACCATAAAAAATTGCTACCCACTCCCACTAATAGGAGAACTCCGAGACATGCTCTACCAAGCACAATGGTTTACGACACTAGACCTCAAAGGAGCATACAATTTGATCCGTGTGAAGGAAGGCGAAGAATGGAAAACCGCGTTTCGCACCAGACGAGGACATTATAAGTACCTAGTAATGCCCTTCGGTCTTACCAACGCCCCAGCAACCTTCCAAACCATGATCAACCACGTTCTCAGGGAATGCCTAGACATTTTCGTCGTTGTCTACCTGGACGACATCCTTGTCTTTTCCAAGACGTTGGAAGAACACAAGCAACACGTTCACACAGTCTTACAGAAGCTGCAAGACGCTAAGCTTTTAGTTGAGCCCGAGAAGTGTCTTTTTCACAGCAAGAAAGTCAATTTCCTAGGATACACTATCGCTCCTGGAGAAATTAGGATGGAGGAATCGAAAATCCAAGCAGTAAAGGAATGGCCTCAACCACAGAACGTAAAAGACGTTCGGGCATTCCTCGGATTCGTGAACTTTTACAGAAGGTTCATCAAGGGATACGGCGCGATCGCCACCCCATTGACCAACATGACCAAGAAGGACCTAGAATTCCAGTGGACGGAACAAACACAACAGGCCTTTGAACAGCTACGAGACGCAGTAGCCAGAGAACCAATCCTCAAGATACCAGACCCAACGAAACCTTTTGAAGTCGAGACCGACGCATCGGACTATGCGATCGGAGGACAACTCAGTCAGCGAGACGAAGAAGGACGGTTGCATCCTTGCGCCTTCTTCTCACAAAAACTACATGGACCAGAATTCAACTACCAGATTCACGACAAAGAGCTTATGGCCATTATTCGAGCATTTGAAGAATGGAAACCACAGTTATCCGGAACTAAACACGAGGTGTTAGTTTACACGGACCACAAGAACCTGACCCACTTCACCACTAGCAAAGTGTTGAACAAACGACAAATCAGATGGTCAGAATTCCTGTCAGAATTCCATTTTAGGATCATCTACCGAAAAGGAACAGAAAACGGCAGGGCCGACGCCCTCAGCCGAAGACCAGATCACGAGAATATAGTGCCAGAGGAAACACGGGTTATCCTCACCACAGACGGAAACGGAAACCTTTTACCAGCACACCGGAGCCTTATAACAACAAATACGGTAACCACACCAGAAGAAATACGGAAGATCCACGGAAACAAAGCCCACGGACACCAAGGAATTTCCAAGACATGGAAACGGCTAAAGCAACACCATAACTTCCGAGGAACGCGACAAGAAGTACGAGAAGCTATCAAGGATTGCGAACTTTGTGCCAAAAGCAAGTCCGCAAGACATAGGCCTTACGGACTCCTACAACCCTTACCAGCCCCCAGCAAGGCATGGCAGACCATCACAATGGACTTCATCGTCAAGTTACCTCCTTCGGAAGAACCACTCACTAAGACCAAGTACGACAGCATACTGGTTATAGTGGACAAGCTCACCAAATACGCCTACTTCCTACCATACAAAGAAAGCAGCAACGCCGAAGAAATCGCCTACACATTCCTACGAGTGATTGTCAGCAATCACGGACTTCCAGAAAACATTATTACAGACAGAGACAAGCTCTTCACATTAAGATTTTGGAAATCCCTGATGGAACAGCTAGGAACAGACCACAAGCTATCCACAGCATTCCACCCACAGACGGACGGACAAACAAAACGAGCCAACCAAACACTGGAACAATATCTAAGATGTTATGTGAACCACAAACAAGACAATTGGGTACGGTTATTACCCACAGCACAATTCGCTTACAACAGCTCAGAAAACGAAAGTACCAAGACAACCCCGTTCTACGCCAATTATGGATTTAACCTTACAGCGTACGGAGAACCAAGAACCACGACTACGGCACCGCGAGCCGATAAACAAGCGAGCGAGTTACGACAATTACACAAAGAACTCCAGCAGGAACTAGAGTTCGTACGAGAAAGAATAATAAAATACGCCAATCAGCATCGGATGAAGGGACCATCCTTCAAGGAGGGAGATAGCGTCTACCTCATTCGACGCAACATCAAAACACAACGACCTAACAGCAAGCTCGATTTTAAGAAGCTTGGACCTTTTAAAATCAGCAAGAAAATCAGCGACACCAACTACAGACTGTCATTACCAGACACCATGAAAATTCACCCCACATTTCACGTATCGCTACTGGAACCAGCACCACACGGCACCAGCACACAAGAAACGATCGAGATCGACGCAGAACAAACCTACGACGTTGAACGAATACTCGACCACAGACGAAACCACGGCAAAACAGAGTACCTTGTTAAATGGGAAAACTATGGGCATGAAGAAAACACGTGGGAACCCCTTAACCACCTCCAGGATTGCCAGGAACCGCTCCGCCAGTACTATCAGGAGTTGGATCTGCGAGCAAGTCAGCCAAGAAAAAGAGGACGACCTAAGAAAGCACCACCTACCATTCCCAGAAGTTAAGGGCCGACCAGGACTCGAAACCATACCACCAGACGAACCTACAAAGAAACGATCAGTATGCAACACAAAATAAAAACACCAGAAAAACGACGTACCAACGGAATGTTGCGCAAGAACATTCATCTCATCCAACAACGAAGGATTCAGAGGACCCATCGGGAAAGTCGAATCCCAGACAAAATTGGAATCCGGAAGAAGCGACTCCAGGGACACTTCAGGAAGAACCTCGGCTGATCGCCGCCGCTCCTCCTGCTCTGCCTCTTCACGCTCCACCCGATCCAATTCCTCCAGATTGTCAATACCACGACGGACCGCCCTCATCATCCTTTCAAACCACATTTTCTTTTGTCTGCGCAGGCGAAGGACTTTCTCCTCCGCCGCCTCCAACTCAGACTCAAGCTTCGAATGTTGAGCCGCGATCCTGTGTAACTGCTCCCGCGAGACACCCATCACATCACATCGCGAGCGACCGAGGCGGACGCACTCGACACAACGAGAGGAATCACGAGGCGACACAGCGCATTTCGCAATCCCTTGCGACTCGCAAGCAGAACAAGAAGGCATTTCGACCGCTGAAGAGAGAAGCACAGAAAGCAAGTCGTTACGACGAGCGGTGGAAGAACGACCGCGAGATTTGTTAACTCGGCTAGACATGGCGCAAAGAAGTTAGCAAGAAGGAACGAAACCAGAGACAAGGATCAGGGGAGTACGGACTACTTAAAGGCCAAAGGGACTTGGCCAAAGGAGGGGAGACCTGATGTTACGACCAGACAAATTGGGCCAGCACCAAGGAGGCCAGGTGGGGTCACACCCCTCCTGACGACATTCGCCAAAAGGAATCACCGACCGGCGGGAAAGGATTACATAAGGGGAAAAGACACGTGACATCACGTGATTGCCAAGAGAGGGATATGATTGATATGTCGCATATCAATCATAGCAGAACAGACCATTGTCACACGCATAAATTGCCCTCTTGAATTTCCATTCTTGTCTATAATCCTGAAATGCTATTGCCAAGACTGAACGAAGGGTGAATATGCCCTGAACTAATTTTGCCAAGGCTGAACGAAGGGTGAGCGCTGCCTGAGCCTGTGGCGCAGTCGCCAAGCCCCTTCGCGGTCTACGGTTGAAGTTGCCTCAACCAAAAACGGGCATATTCAGAAACTGGGCAAGACTTGGCCCAATTTCGGTCTCCCCGTGCTTTCAAGTTCTTGTCCTTGGAATCCTAGTTTCGGACCTGTTAATATCTTGGACACCCTAGAAGTTGACCATTATGTCGATGAAAGTCCAAATTCACAGCGAATTGTTTTTTGACTGGCGGGATTCATATTTTTCCTTTCGATAACCTGACCACCTTTTCGACCCAATACTGTCTTGAAGTCTGTGTAAAACTCCATTTCTACAGTATAGTACTGTAGGCAACCCTGATAATATCTCAAATTCTTTCAGATATTTGCTCTATTTTTCTCAAAAGTTGTCCTATTAGTCCCAAATTTGGGTCGGACCCAAATCTGGGTCACGTTGTGACACGGATCCCTAGACCCCTCTTTTTGCAACTAGGCTAGGCACTAAAGCTCAACCCAAACAGGTTGGTCACGTGATTTGTCACCAACCTGATATCCTTCCGGCCTTTTGCAAGCTCCTTGGCCTTGTTAAACCGTGTTTTGTGATATTTGAGACAATTAAGATGTTATTGCTGGGCCCCTTCGAAACTAATCAGACTTGTTTAAAGCGGCTCCTGAAATTCGGAAACTATATAGGTATACCTAATATTTCGAATCCACCTTTTTCTCCTACAAAGCGGATCTTCTCCGTTAGCAACCTTACCTCTGTTCAACTAGCCTACCTTACCCTTCTTAAAAAGCATTATCTTTTTAGCGTGCCGTATTAGAATTTTTAGGCTTATTACTCCTGGCACAAGGGGTTTGGTGTTTCGCCGACGCGTTTTTTTAAAAAGATTATCCGCCACCACCGCGGTGGTTGGTGCTTTGAGACGAACCAATTGCTTAATACGGTCCTTCTGTCGCTGGGATTTAACGCCATTCTGGCAGGCTCGCGACTTTTTAAGCCCTTCAATAACAGATTCGGCGGACTTGTGCGCGTTAATATTGTCAGCATCGGTGGCGTACACTATTTGCTCGATGTGGGCTTTGGTGGCTACGGTTCACCCCAGCCTGTACCATTGCTCGAGGGAACGGAAACCATTGAACCGAGCGGCCTACCGCATATAGAACCTCGAGCGGAGATGCGAGTAGTGAAACAGGCAGTTGTACAGCAGGTAGATCACACTAGGCGGCTATGGGTATATCAGTTCCGGAGTAGGCCTGAGAAAAGAGTGGCAGCCAATATGCTGTTTCAACTCGGACTTTGAGCTTATGCCTGAGGATACCGAGATTCTGAACACGTATGGCATAAGCCGCACATGTTTCATATCACGTGAATTGTTGCTTTAGCGATGCTCACTCCTCGGATGGCGTGCGGATTGCGATTGTGATACATGTGAACTAGTTGCATCGAGTTGAGCGGCTCCAAAACGTGCCCAACCAGTTGAACAGGTAGGCGCGCTGAGGCGCTTCAATTTCGTCCGTGCATCAGTCGATCCGTTAGTTTGCGTGTTTCGGACAGGTTACCCCTCGCAACGTGCGTACGTAATACGACTCCACTCAGACACCGCCGCAGTAGAAAACATTCGGGTTGCGGCACTAATGTCCCAATCAACCCGCTCCATGACTTATGCACCTACGCGTCATGGACGAATTAACGAGTGTGGAAGAGCTGAGAAGGCAGCTTCGAGAGGCAGAGCAACGCGCAGAAAAAGAGCAGCAACGCGCAGAAAGAGAGCAGCAACGTGCGGAAGAAGCGGAGAAAGAACGGCAGCAGGAGCGACAACGCGCGGAAGCGTCAGAACAACAAACTCGACCCACTACACTTGACGAATACATCGCTGCCTGCCATGATCTGGTTTTCTCCAGCTTTAACATTAAACGGGACCAGAAACTAACCTCGAAGGGGCCTATCACCAACCCACGAAATAAATGGTGCCCCACAAATGTCCGGCCATGGTCCGACTTTATTCAGCAACAGAGAATAACATTCGGCACAGTTTACGACACCTTCCCTGCCGACAGCCGTGTCTTTGAGAATCGAGCTTTCCTCACCGGTTTAGGGAAAAGGATCTCAGTGCGTAAGATAGCAGACGAGAAGACGCTCGAGTCCTTCTTGCACAGCAGTGTCGAGGATCCTGTCAAAGCGATTATAGGGAAGCTTAAAGAGGTGGAAGGGGTCAGAAGCGCATTTGACCTAGGGAACGGAATAATTTTCGAGAATTATCCACATACCATCAGCGACGTTGCAGAGGAGGTGGTATACCGCGATACCCCATCGACCCCACCTGCTACTCCAAACCACAGTCTCGATTTTAACAGGCTGCGACCCGATCAGATCTGCGTCTACCGATCCAACGACGCGGGCTCGGAAAGACGCACAATGATTTACATTTCCGAGTACAAACCACCCCACAAGCTAACCGCGCCGCACCTTCGCGTTGGTCTACGCCCGATGAATATTTACAAGGAAGTGGTTAACCGGAAGACCATCCCAACGTCGATGGACCCAGATGCACGTTTCCAGTACCACGCCGAGAGGCTGACTGCGGCCGCCATTACGCAAACCTACCACTATATGATTGAAGGGGGACTCGAGTATGGTTTATTAACGACGGGCGAAGCGATCGTGTTTCTCAAGATCGACTGGCGCGAGCCTGAAACGCTTTTTTATCACCTTGCAGAGCCTAATGCTGAAGTGTTGGCCCATCCGGACCATTTTCACTTGTGCACGGCAGTCGGGCAGTATCTAGCCTTTAGCCTCATGGCGCTGGGTCTACCGGGTGAAAAACGATTGCGTGGGCAAGACGAGCGCCACCAGGCTACTCAGAAGCTGAAGACTTGGGTGGAAGATTTCGATACAACGCTCAGATCGATTCCAGAGGACGAGCGACTCGCGCCGGACAGTTCACCCGGCTATCAACCCGAAACTTATAAAGGTGTCGATCGATCTCCCTACCTTCTCCGGAGAAGAAGACATCGGCATGTGGGCGATGAGCCTAAGAAGGAATACGAGCATAGAGAGCCAGGAGAATCATCAGACGACGAATCAGCACGGGATTTGCCAGACACACCGAGCCCGACAGAACGGCGGATACGCAGAAAAGGTCGGGGAGCTCAGGGAGCTCGACGCAGCGAGCGGATTCTAGCTCGACGGCCGCGGGGTGGGGGCGGAGAAGGAAGCAACGAGAAAGACAGGCCCTACTGCACCCAAAAGTGCCTGTCAGGGCTCGTCAAGGGCGGATTGCTCGACGCAAAATGCCCTAACATGGCACTACACAACAGGCAGCCCAGCTCTCACAGCAACCGCAATAGTGGCCCAAGCCGCGCCTGTGCCCGTCATCCAATAAACCGCGCCGAATTTCTCAATCTGCTCTTCGAGCAGCTACAACGGTCATTAGATAAGGGGATTACGCCGTTGGGCTATGGAGGTGCACGCGGCGTATTATTCAAGGTTTGCCTGGTTAACTATGGTTATACCTTTGTCGGCAAGGGCACGGTTCGGGCATTTGTAAAAGACCTTGAGCACGAGGCGGCGGTTTACACACGTCTGCAACCCATCCAAGGTGTATATGTGCCCGTCTTTCTCGGGGTCATCGATCTCCGGATAATGAACAGGGTGTACTACTATGACCATCGTGTCTACGTAATACATATGACGTTCTTGTCGTGGGGGGGATGTGACCTTGATGCGACAGGGATCACGGGTGGTGGGGAGGAAGAGCTCGAAAGGAAGGCAATGCGGTCGTTGCACGCAGTGCATTAACTGGGAGTGGCCCACAAGGATGTGCGAGGGGCAAACATGCTTTTCAACGCGGAGACCAGCGGTGTTATGATGATCGACTTCGAAAGGGCACTGCTGCTTGAGCCACCTCGACCTCCGTTGGTTCAGCTAGCGTCGAACAAACGAAAACGGAAGCCAGATGTGGTATATCCCACCAAGTCGGGGAAGCCGGTTGGTCGAAGTCAAGTTAGCAGGGTATTTTCCGAGGACATCGGGCTGATGAAGATGGCCTTTGACAGGCCGCAACCGTTTCAACACGAATAACTTGACCTGCAGAATATTGCTACCAGCTGATTTAAACCGTAGCGGGTATACACGCCGGGGCAGCGCTGACGAACAAGAAGAGTGTGGTTGTGTAAAATTCCAATCCTAATGCGAAAATGATCCTAAAATTTATGCTTGTCTGTTTTGTACTTGGTTTCTTCTCCTTTCCCTTTACTTTTACCTTCCCGTTCGTTCTTTTTTAATTCAGTGTTTAACAACCGGGCCTAACTTATGCCATCTTATGAGCAGACAAGCAATAGCTGGCTTGTTAACCACGATCGCATGCAAGTGTTTTAAACAGCCGCCGGTCTGTACGGCGCCGGGATGGGTACTGCAACTGTCAGCGTTGCAGCCGAGTTCTGGACCGTTCGGAGGACGATTGCGTCTACAATCCTCATCACTGCGCTGTAGCGTAGTTTTAGGCGGTGGTACGGGCTTTTGTAAATCGAAGGGCCCTGGGCTAAGTAAAACCTCTCTCTGGCATCGTTGTGCGCACCCATGGACTTTTGGGGCTTTCTTTTCGAGAAAAGACGATAGAGAACAAATACAAGCCAACAGTTACGACATCTGCGACATCTACAAATGATGATGCATACCAAAGTCCAGTCCTAGTCAAAGGATTAGCAGCCGCCAGAACAGACAAATATGAACAAACATACCACTTGTTTTCTAGAAATGATGCCGATACCTACCTGCAGCCTGCAAAGCAGCGAATAGTCGACGTCGTCTTCGAACGTCTCTGCGCGCGGCGTCTGGGCACAAGACCATCCCCACATGTCCTTGTTGTCGTTGCTGTTGCGCTGATGTTGGAAAGAAGCAGCAGTCGCTATCCAGCCCTATCCTGACGATGAAGCCTCCTATGGTCAACAGCGTGTGATAAACCGCCACCTTTTCTACCTTTCGGTACCCGCCCCGGCAGTAGGGCCAGAAGATAAACATGCAGATGACGACCGACAGGCACGAGACCGTGAGGATCAAGATCTGCGGTCACGGCTTCGTCGTCTCGTCTCGGACTAGGCGCGCATGCTGTTGCGCATGGGAAGCACCTTGGTGCACCTTGGCGGCATCGAACATAGTCAAGACGGTAGACATCACGGCTACGACGATCAAGCTGCAGCTGAAACTGACTCCGCGCAGCCTAAACTTGGCCATCCGGACTTCTACTTTTATCTTCTGCCTGCAGCAGAAATAGGAATATTAGCTTTCGATGCAACGATCAAAAAGTAAAGAAGGCATCAATCACGCCGTAAAAAGTCTTTGGCCTGCATCTTGGCTGTCCTAGACTCCAAATCCTAGATTTTTTGTGCCGACATCTGTTCATACCTATCGAGCTACCGCCGTCACTTTGGTAGGGCTGCTCATGGTGTCGGCTTCTGGCGGGTTGCTTATTGGGGGGGGGGGGGGGGGTTATTGTATGAGAAGTGCCTGGACCAATTTCGAAAGCACCCTGGACTCCCGAGACTTTATACCGCTTGGGGGCCGAACAATGGACAGGATTCAGTGGAAACAGCCTTTATGCTAGGACATTCACTTCCAAGGTTTCGGTTATGCCCGCTTCCCTTGCCCCTTTTTCCTTTTCTTAATATCTCTGCGCGAACAAAAACGCTTGAGTACTGCCTACCTCTTCCTCTTTACCTTCTTGAGTATTTCGTTACTGTCGCTCACGCTTTTTTTCAATCATTATTAATATTAGTCAGAAATCTGTCACATTCACCAAGGTTACGCAGACCGCAAATCAGAATGAACGTGATCGATAAGGCTGTTGGAGGGATCGTGATGGAGTTAATCAGGGCGGCGCCACCGGATGCCATACACAGGGACCAGACACGGCAACATAATCTCGGGGAGGCCGGCAATTGACACATGGGAACATATCCGGCCTCTCTCTGAAATTGCTTGAGCCCAATCAGACGCAAGAGCTATCAGTAAGCTGCAGGCGAGGACGCCGTACAGGTGGTGTGGTTGCATGGGGCGTCATCGTTGTAACTTGAATTTAGACTTTTCTTTACCCTTCTCGACTAAAACAAGCTGCGGGAATCAAATTGAACCAAGCTACATAGCTGCTAGATCATTTTGATTCATTCCATTTCAGCATTAAATGGCAATGCAACACACTCTGCCATAGCAGGGAAAGTCTCGCGTGCACTGACTGTGTTGATAGGAATCGTATGATCGCTGCGATCGGTAAAAACAATGTAACAAATTGAACGTAATCTAGTCTCTGCTTCTAGCTATCTACATGCTCGTTAGAATCGGTTGAAGATTCTTTTACGTGTCATGAGATCACGTGGTTAAACACGTGATCTACCTACACGCATGTCTGCCCATGAACCAACACAGGCTATCTTCTATATTGACTGCAGACATACCCTCCCATGAAGCCGTAGATAACTGCTAATAAAATAACAAAGGGAAAATGACCGCATTTGGGAGATCGTGTGATCTCCTAACGCTGCAAACGAATGCGCTGAGATAGCCGTTCCGGGCTCCTTCTGAGTAATCCTATTGTTCTCCTGTAATAATGGAAAAACCCCTTATTGTGCGTAGGCGGTCAATCTGTTGTCAATAACCACCACAATAGGAATGTTCAATAGGAGCTTTGTATTGTAGTGGTTACCGATCCCGTTCTGATCCGTCTATATAATGCCTTCTTTTTCTGGGTTCATGAACTTTTCTTCTGTTCTTCCGACCCATGCCTCACCACGTTTCCGTAAGTGCGCCGTCTGCTCCCAACGATCACTGGATGGGTATATCGTTGTTAACATGGTCTAGAAGATGTCCGATCTCATGTTCCCCGGCCTGGCGGATCGCGCCGCCAAAAACTCCCAACTTCGAGGCGCTGGCGCCTCAAAATCTTCGCCTGCGGCTGGTCCGCGTTCTACCGGCCGAGTCCGGACCCCTCTGCCCGATAAGGGCAAACCACGCTCTGCCTCCGGGCCCGCTTCGCGGGTTGGCAAGACCAAGGGCAAGAGTACGTGATCTTTCGTCCCATTTCTTGTCTGATCTTTTGGAGCTGACAATGGCGTGTAGAACGTGCCTCTGTTGCTGCCGCCCCTCGCCCCCGCCCCGCCGCCGGCGTAGTCCGGCCAAGATCTTGTTTGGGCTGCCTGCGCTCTGCCCTCGCGGGCAAGCAAGGTTCCGGCGACCTCGCGGTCTGCCGTGAGACGAGCCCGCCCTCTGGGCGGTGCTACAAGTGCGCCTCCGGGCACTCCTGCGAGGAGATCCCCGCCCCCGCCCGTCCCCCTGCCGTCCGTTTTCTGGCGGCCGTCGCCAAAGGCGACAAAGCTGTACGTTGTGGTGTTTGCTGCTCCTTTTCCTTTTGTTCAGTGCTAACGTGTGCTCCAGGCGATCACCAAGTGGCGCCCCGTTGTTAAGGGGGTGTTGGAGATCTGGGAGGAGGAGAAGGAGGGTGGTGGTGTTGCCGTGGCGGCCATGTCGGCCGAGGAGAAGAAGGAGGAGGCCAAACGGGCCGCTTTGCAGCTCGTAGAAGTTTTGTTTTAGTGTGTTGGCCGCTCCCTGCGTGTCCCCTTCGGGGGTTGAAAGATCGTTGTTTTTGTCTTCCGGGTCCCCCTTAGGGAGTGAATGTCAATCTGTGCGTTGTGCCTTGTTCGTGCCTTGGATCTTCTCGTGACTCTCCCTGGCAATCTTTTGTTTATCACGTTGAACCCAACCTTCTACACGTACCCGGAGCTTGTTCGTGGAAATCAGCTCTTCCAAAGCGTTGTTTGGGTGCTCCTTCGTCATTGCATCCGCGGGATTGTCAGATCCGCTAATCTATCTGATCTCCTGAATCTCACGGTTCTCGTACAACTGCCTGATCGCCAAGATATCGATCATCAACCTCTTCTCCAAAGTGGTACCTAGCCGTACCAAGCACTCGTACAGTGACTTCGAATCCGTACAGATTACCAGCTCTGGGCTCGGCAGGTTGATCTGCTGACAGATCGTTCCGAGCGTTCGTGCGAGTACATAGCCTAAATCCAGTCCACCTGTCATCCCGTATATCTCGCTAGCCAAACTGCTGCGAGTAATACGGCTGCATTTGACGGAGGACCAGTGTACGATATTGCCTTGAACTTCAAAGCCGGCGTTATCCTCGGCATTGGTCTCGGTGCCGAGTACGATCAAGTAGCCGATCTGGGAACTCATGTCTACCAAATTGGCCAATGACCCGTCAACGAACACGTACAATTTGGCTTTCTCCATGTCCAACGGTATGTATGTCAAACCCCGTAGTTTGTTGTCGATCTGCCATTGTATGCGTTTGTTGAGCGTCTCGATCTCTGTATCCGTGGGCTCCTTGGCTTGTGCAGCCACGGATAGATCGAAGGCTGCCTCTGGCTGGCAGATCGTTGCGATGTATGCACCTCTGGCACGTTGAGCTACGTATTGTTGTTTGCGATCAGCTGCCCCGATCTTTACCTGCTCCAAACGATCTGCTTGTCCCTTCTGTCGTATTACAACAGTGCCGTTCTTCAGCGTTATCTTGCAGCCGTTGAAGTCCTCTGTATTACCCTCCTGCAGGACCCTCTGGGGTTTTGCAAGGAGGCCTGCTCGTTGGAGCTCTGCTTCCTCTGCTGCAATGAAGTCTGGATCGCCCAAATTCAGTGTGTCATCCGTTTGGAGTCCAACGAGCCCAAACGGGCTGCTTTTTGTCATCAGCAAGCAGGTGTCGTATATCGAAGTCTTGCAGTTCAACCGTTCTTTGTGATGGCGTTGGTACGTGTCAAACCAGTGCAACCCTGACTCGGCTAGGCCGTACAGTGGCTTGTGAACCTTCAAGTACGTGCCCCGTGGGTATCTGTGTTGCAGTTCCCTTGGTATCCGTACCAAAACGTCCCTCATCAGTTGGCTCTTCGACTGGGTGTACGCCTGACTTATATCCCGGATCATGAGTTTGTACCCGTAGCGCTCCATCAGGCTTGGTGTGATCGAAAGGATCAGACGTTGGCTGCATCTCATGATCGTTGGCGCCTGCGTCAGGAGGGTCTTCTTTTCCTGATCACTGTGACCCTGAACCACTAGCCTCGACTTCTCGTACGGCCGTTCCGGCGTTCCCTTGACCTCTCGCACCATCCTAGCACCGAATATCCGGCCACGTGCGTTGTCTCCTGACACCGGCTGCAGGACCCCCGCACCTAACAGTGCCTCGATCTCAGCGGCGTCTGACTGTTCGAACGGAGCCCCTGGTGCCGTGATCTTGCCTTCTGCCCTGTATTTGACAGCCAGTTCGTAGGCGCGGTTCTCCTTGTCCGAGATTAGCGTGTCGAACTGCACCTTAGGCTTCCTGCTTCGTCCACTGCGTCGGTGCTCCTCGGGCTCAGTTGCCACTTCGATCGTCCGATCGTTTGGCGTAGTATCCGCCTCAGGGGCGATTACCCCTGAGTCAGGGGGCGGCTTTTGCGTTGGATCAGCTGCCACTGTTGTTGACAGCTCCTTGGGCGCTTTTGGTACCGCTTTTGGCCTCCCCCTAGGCCGTGGCTGGTTTTCTTCGGGGTAAATAAAATCGTCCTTCCCTTGTGCCTCCCCTTCCTGATCCTAATACCTGTGGTATGGCTTCACGTGGGTGCTTCTGAAGTCCGAATCCCCGTTGGGGAGGGCAACCCTAACGTTGTTTTCCGTCACTGAAACGACCTTGTATGGGCCACTCCAGTTACCTTTTTCTCGGTATACCAGCACTTCTGCACCTAGTTCCAGCGTACGTGGACGTCGGTCCGACAACTCTGGGCCGTTTCTTGCGGCTAACGCGTCGTTCAGCTTTCTTTTGGCGGTGAGCTTCCGTAACTCCGTCATGGCCTTATTAACTGCCGCCGCGCGTTTTGTCTGGCTGGGTGTCGGAGGTGAATCCATCGTGATTTTAGGCATTGCCCCAAACACCAGCAGTGTTGGTACCAAACCGTTCGGCCCTGCGGTGTCGTTGACCGCTTTTACCGCTGCCTGCAGGGCAGCTCCTTGCGAGCACTCCGTACCGCACTCGGCACGGATAATCTCGTAAGCTCGCCTCAACGGTGCATGAAACCTCTCGATCTTACCCACTGCCCAATAAGCCTCCACCGGTATCTGGTTGCATGAAATACCTAACAACCGTGCTTCCGCGTGGAATTCGGTTGCACGGAAGTTGGGTCCCGGGTCGAAAGTTAACACGTCCGGTGGTCCTAGATATGTATCGTTCGGAAAAAATTCTTAGATTCATTTGCCCTCACTTGCTCTACTTCAAGAGTAGGAGGAGATACAGCCTCAGCAGTTTGTTTGGAACAAGGCCATCCGAGTGGGAACGTTTTGCGTCTCGCGCGGAATCTTGGCGTCCCTCCCGACCTTGTTGATCAGCTTCAGCTAATTCTCCATGATCTGACCGCTGTCGCTTCAAAAGGTGAACAATCACAAGTATCTTGTGGCTCATGAACCGCTGACATTAACATGTTTGTAGAAAAGTCAGTGAAGGACGGGGAATTTGAGATCTTGCTCAAAATCATCAAGTTGACTGGTGACAAGATTTGGTCCCTTTTAGAGCAGCTTCGTGATCCAGAAATCCACGCTACTATCCGATGAAAAATCTCTGCTCTAAGGACGGACGAAGCGTACCTGGATGACGGCGAGAAAGCAGATTTTCAGCAGTGGATTGCTATTTTTCCTTCTATAATATCACTAAGTTTTGATGCAATGCCTGTTCAGCTTATTCCGCATATAATATGGGCGACCCAAGCGCGATGGAAATATTCAGAGCGGATAGAATCATTGTTTTGTTCCGAAGAGGAAGAGATGCCCCTGTGGATCAAACACATACACAAGCTCGCGCGATACCATTCAGCAACGAAAGCTATGGTTAAGCTCGCCACCAGACAGCCTGATATTTTCACATCCATTTACGTTGAGGCTGTGGAAGCTCCAGGACAGGAGCGCTTTTCTTTGGCGAACGACATTACGGCCCTCAAGACAACGCTTAAAAGGCTGACTAAGACAGACCCTGGATCACTCGTCGAAAAACTTGGCCAGACTTGGCTCACGGATGATCCGGAGGCTCGATTTCACAGAGCGTGCCGTCTTAATCTTACAGTCCATGCAGAATGCAGCTTCTCACCTTCTACGATTATCACCCAGACCTTACACCACGCCTCTTGTTTATGGGCACAAGCAAGAAGGTTTGCTTCCTCTGTCACAATTTCTTATCCCGGCACCCACTGGCGATCGGGGTGTCAGCCAGTCATCAAAAGCTTTATCCGACTTGGATGCCAGCTCCATGCTCGTCTTCGGTGCGAAAGAAGTATAAAACCCTGCTTTGGGACCTTAATCGTTATCTGGAAGAAACGGTTCTCCGTGACCTGGAGACTAGACCTGGCGTTCGGAGACCGGTTCACATGGATTCGACTGCAGGACCCTCCTTGACGACTACTGGCACGTTTTCATTATTGTCATCAGCCATGGAGCTGCCTATTCGATTTGAATTTGTGGAAGATCAGGGGCCCTCCTCAGATGCCGGAATAATTACAGAATAGCTCAAAGGTGCAAAGAGTAATCAAAGGTTAGGTAAGGCGGTGCTGGAGCTGTTACGGATGTTCTGATGATTTTGGCGCTGGTTTGTGGGTTATTAAAGATCTTTCAGGTCTCCAAATGGTTTTGTTTAAACAAAACTGCCTCACATCACTTTGTCTCCGATGGTGGGAGGGTATTCACATGGTCACCAATAATGCGATGGACGTACCTTTCGGGATGTCGCAAAGAAAATACAATTGAGATGTGAACGATATCTTCTAAGGTATACTTTATGTTTGCTCCTGCTTAGCTTCATAATTTATGCCCTCTGATTATTTCTTGGGCCAAAAAAACCTGCAAGGTTCGTCACGTCGCCTCAGGTGGTTGAAGAATTGTCAGTAACAACGGCAGCGATGGGGAGCGGAATGTTTGAACTGAGGAAGTCTTTCGCGATACCTACTCCATCCCTTTAGTAGTAGTAGTAGTAGTAGTATTATTTAACGCCGGGCTCGGCCCGGCTCATTAGCCGGCCGTTAGCAACCTCCCGAGGGGTATCTCGGCGCGCTTTTTATTTTCTCTATTTACACAGCGGAAAACAAGGGCATAGAAGCGAATCGAGCCTGACCGGGTTCGTGCCCGGTCCTGCTTACAGGTTTGTTCACTGACGCGACCCCGTGCCTTCAGGCGCACGGAGGGTTCGTCTGACGGCAGTTGACGGCTCTTCATCGAGAGGGGCCTGTGTCCAAACAGCGGAGTTGTCGGTCGTTTGTAGCCATGGAGACGAAGTTCCCAACAAGTGTGGGCTCGACGGCACAGGCGGGTGGTTGTTGTCGATAGCCAGCCGGGTTATCCTTGCCACGGTAAGCGGGGAGGAGGTGGAGGGAGCAGGATTCGAACCTACGTTACTCAAGTAACAGCCATGGCGCTTAACCACTGCGCCATTCCCCCCAAACTCCATCCCTTTGTACAGCTGGCGCTTCAATCAGCCGGTGAACAGTTTGTCTCTTATTTGCATTTTCCATTGATAATCACTCCTTTCAACAACTTACCCGCAGATGTGTTGGCAGTTGACTACAGACGCAGCACAATCTATCGTCGTGTAGGATAAGTGACCGCTTGCATGTGGTGTGACACCGCGTCATTTTGACATGGTGTGGTGGAAATAAACAAGAAAGTGACAACACATATATGTAAAGAATTTGTCAATTTAGAAAGTGCGGTAGTAAATTGTGGTACTGTATTGGAAATGTTGGTAAAGAATAAGAAGACGGCCTTGCTTAGTCTACATCCTTTTTTCTAACATTTGGCCCTTGATCAATTGAGCCCTTCATCAGTTTTCATCAAAGTCGACATTAGTACTTAGCACTTCTCAGTATCGAAATATATACTTTTATATTCCCCAGACCGCAACACCAGCCTCATGGATACTTGGAATCTACATTCGCTACGCTTGGCCGTGGCCGGCTTGTCGCAGAATAGCAGTGACGCCGCTGGGATGCCGCTTCCCTCGGGGGACCCAGCATTGCAATGTTCGGAAGATCTCCCGGCTCTTTTTAAAACGCCACAACAGCAGCTTAAAGAGTGTCAAGGTTGAATTTGTCCCTCTTCAAAGCGGCCCTTGCTCCGACATCAATGTTTCTTCGCAAAATGCGCTCCTACACGGGTCCAATACCTATAGCACCCTGTCGACTGCCGATCAAGACATCATATATGACGCTCTGAAACAAAGATGTCACTCCAGCCAGCTAAGGAGGCACAGATTCGTTATTCTTGGTGATAATTACCAAGGCATCAGACTTCCTGCAGGGATCATGCTCCAGGACTTCTTGCCTTCCCGGCCGCGAAGCAATAGCGCTCCGAAGCGACGGACAGTGGCTATCGACTGTGAGATGGTGGGTATAGAGACTCCAACAGCAACTGAACAACAGTATTAGAACCAGGCGGGATCTGCGTTTGAAGGGAAAGTTCATTTTAAAGGCAGTCCTTCATCGCTGCATTAACCAATCCATCAGAAAAACAGCCGAAGCCCAAATGGGGGATCAAGGAAACTTGCGCTAGGCAGGATCGTAGCAACCAATTTAGTGCGTTAAACCTATTCTCCTAAAACAGCACCCAAAACACCTGCCGAAATCGGAAAACATAGCAATGCTGATAGCAACCGTATCACAACAGAAACACCCGCTACCATCGCCTAATTACCGCCAAGCAAAGATTCACCCCGCACTTGGCTATTTTCCTCTGCAAATCAAATTATGCATCCACTACTGGCTGTGCCTGTGGAGAGCTTTCCGCAGTCCAGATGCTCGTTCGTGATTTATATAAGCGATAACCGCCGAGCTTCTATTTGTAGGATGTACCAGAGGACAGCAGCAGGCCTCCCGCATGGCATTGTGGCAAGTTTTTAGCACCAACTGTAGACTCCCAGCATGCCTGACAAGCAGGCATACTGGTGAGTGGAGCACTTTGCGCATTCGTAACCCCACTTTGGCAGCGCAAATTATAAACGGATCAACACAGCATTGCAAGAAGCAGGCCAGCTGGTTGGGCTGCGTTTGTGCGACATAACCAACCAATCGGATGAGTTCCTTTATGCAGGGCTGCGTAGTGACACTCAAATTGTGGGTGGCAAATCTATACAGTACCATCTTCGTAAAGCTATCAGGACACCACTAAGGGGTGTCTGGCGTCTTGTTTAGTTAGCAGCGTCGAGCAGAGGAGCCTTGTTCAGGTTGCCAAAGAGGTGGGCAGGACGGAAAACCCCGATAAAATTATTGGCAAAGTAAACCCTGCGATTGGGCAACAAACCACGCAAAGAAAGATAGAGGCCTTTCTGCCAAGACAGCACGCATGTGATTGCCTACTTTTCGATGCAAGTCCTACGTCAACCAGTTGTAAATGCATCCCCTTGGACCAATGTAACACCGCAGGTTGTCGGGCTGCATCTCGTTGCTGACGCCCAAGGCCCTCAGCACGGAGACTGGGAGCTCTTGGCTATGTTTAAACACACACGTATACATGACCATCTGCTAGGCCCTCACTCGGGCTCTCCAAAGGTGCTACTTAAGGTGGTTGAAGCGGTCCAATAACTAATCCGACTTTTTTTCCAGCTCTTTGGTAATTGGCATGAACAGGGAAGGGTGAGGTATAGACGTAAAATGGGATCTCAATAGGCACATTCAAAAAAAAAAAAAAAAAAAAAGCACAAACCAAATACCATCTGTATCTCCAATTTAAAGCTCGGACTATCTCACAATCCAACCAAGCTTCCCATTTGCGGCAGAGGAAAATAAGAATAGCGTTTCCAACCTGAGATAATCTACAACATTCCCACCGCATTTCGAAAGATGACACGGCTCTCCTCAAGCTTTGATATGCGGTCTAACAAAAATTTGCGCTGGTGATGTATTGCAGAACTCTCGAGGGCAACGGACTTGACTTCGGTGTCGTTCATAGTTGCCACGACTAAGGGGGAGAAAACGTGTTCAAGATCGCGAAGCATGTGGCGCTCGATCACCTGATTAGTGACGTTGGCAACAAAAACCTTCAGCTGGACCTTTTTACGTCGCAAAAATCAGTAGCAGTTTTTTATGATTCGCATGTCTTTTGAAGCCATTACGAATAGACATGGAGGAAAATAATACCTTGTAAATCGCGTGCAGACAGTCCAGGGCCTCCTCGCAGCTAAACTTCTCCATATCGACACTAGACTCGCTGGTGGCTTTGAATAACGTCCCAATGACTAATTCTAAATCGAATTTGTCATAATGTGCGCCTCGGCTGCAGTTCATGCTGGAGCGATGTTCAAGTAGAGCAGGATTGATAGCATTAAGCCACGTTCGTAGCTTATCTTCACCGGTCCTGTGGAGGTTGTCCGTATAGTAGTGGTTGTAGTTGATAGGAAAGCCTTTCAAGTCCTCGATCAACATCCTCAACTCCTCTCGGGCTTTCACTTTGCGCTCTTCAAGACGCTGCCTGACCTTGAAAGACCTAATTCAGGCGCATTAGCGCATTAATATTCAGCAATCGAGCAAGAACTTTGCGGCACCATGCTCACCATATTCGAGAAGCAACATCCTTAGCTCCCCTCTTCTTGAGGAGAACATTATAAAACTGCTCGCAAATGTAGCTAACGAGGTCGATGTGGGACTCGGCGAACTTGGCCCATGGTTGAGATTGCTCCCAAAAAAGCTCAGCGATCACATTTGGATTGAAGCTCCCGAACAACTTAGTTCCTCGCGAGCGTTGTATTAGTCGTTTCACCCATTCCGTTACCTTGGTTTTCGAAAGCCTTTTTGGTCCTGGCGTAGCAATCTTGGCTTGTGTAGATATCTCGCCTTCTACGCTGCTGTCCGAAACCAGGTCGGCGTGCACGACTGCAGGAATTTGATACTTGTGTCCTCTCGTCCAGATATCTTCTGAAAATTGGCTGTTGCAGTACTAAATGGCTGCACGGAGTCGAGCGATTGTGCTCTTGTTCTTCAGGCTGAACGCATTTTCCCCGCCTGATCTAAAAAATTCGTGCTCATAGTGCCCGTTTAAAGCTGCTTTGCAGATTTCATGGCAGTCCATGCTTAGATGCGTCAAATATGTGCGGCAATTTAAAGCAGTGGATCGTGAATCCCCGAGAGGCTCTAGTTCACTTTTAGATGATTCTAGAGCCACTTCGACAACACCATCCTCCACCATTCATGGGTCAGACCCACCTTTGTTAGCGATTCACACCCAAACACACCAATAAGCTTAACAGCTGAAGAATTTTCGCCCTCCGGGCGCCGGTCGTCATGGCCTCACCAGAGGTCTCAAACCGCCGCGCGCGCCCGCAGAGCACGCCGCAGGCTTTGCCGCAGGGCCAGGCCGAGTCGGGACACGTATCTCTCGACACGCGCACCGCTAACGCGCCTCAGCCGGCTGGCCGCGGAAGGTACTCCAGCCTCCCGGCCCTGGCCATCAAAACACTGCAGCAGGAGTTGGAAAACGTGGAAACAGTCGGCAGCTGGCTCGAAGAGGTCTTTGCAGCCAAGCTCGAAAGTTTACAGGCCCCGGAGGACGCCGCGCTTAGGAGAATTGTTCTTGAACTTGACGACGTGATCAGCGGCTGGTTCCTCAGTCGCACCCTCCCTGAAAAAGAGCGTTCGCGCTCCCCGTCGCGTTCGCCGACCAGTTCCAGCGAAAGGCGCAGCATTTTAATTACGAGGACGGGCACGGCGTCGTCGGCCTCTAAAGGCAGAGGCACGCCCACTAACAAATCGGTCACATGGGCCGAGCGAGCCGCCACGCCACCAGCGGCGGCCCCAACGCAAATTTTAACCCCGGCCACGCGCTCGTACCCGATACGTACGACGCCCGGCAATGCACCTGACAGCTCCGCAACTCCCTCCCAATCGGGCCGGGACCGCTCCCAAGCCCCGAAACGTTTGACAGAACAGCCGTCCAACCGCATCCTGATCCGCGTAAATGACAAATTGCGGATGGTGACGAGGGAGCCATACGCGGTAACGACCAAACTGGCCGAATTGGTCTCGGTGCCACACAGTGAAATCCCAAACGCCAAACGTACCCCCACGGGCTGGCGTGTTACGGTGGCCTTTGAGGAAATACGGCAAAAACTCCTCAACCCCAGCGCGGTTAAGGCCATTATGGACGCATTGGACGCGCGGGAAGTCACTGTCCCGACAACCTGGCACATATACGCCGTTTCTGGAGTGCCCCGAACGCTCAATTGCCTGGACGGAAGAAAGGACGTACATGAGGTAATCCAGGAGGAGATTACCGTGGCAGCAGGCCAGTAGCCAGTTAACTGGCATATTTCCAAACATGGTTACGACCCACATACGGCTGAGGGCACGTGGATAGTGTCCTTCCTTCAACCCGTAAAGCCCTTTTAGCTTTTTGGAGTGTCGAAACGTGCGCGGAAGGTTGAAAAATCACGCAAAATTACACACCACCACGACGGTTGCCAGGGATATTGCGAAATACGTCGCTGCGTACGGCAAGCGCGTTGCGGCATATAACGTTGGGCTCCACATCTCCGACCCCCCTAAAGTCCGGCCCCCTTGAAAAATGTAACGACGAAATACCCCTTTTATAAACCGATTTAAATGTAAACCTATCAACGCACAATAATACAATCATTGTCAGGCTCTCCCGGTTCGCTAACCTCTTCTCCATCGTTCAAAGCTTCTAAACAGTCCCTATTATTTTCCTGTGCTTCATAAACGTTTTTTTTGCTGACCAAAAGCTCGTTGGGATCCGGAATCACCCTTTTCCTTTTGACCGGCCGTACCGCCTCCAATTTTGCTTTTAACAAACTGATTTTTTGCTGAGCTTCAGCCAATAAGATATCCTTGGTTTCGAAGCTTTTTTGGACTTTTGCAAACAAAAGCCGTGAAGTGGCGTTACTTTTTTCGGACCGGGAAATTTCCTGTAGTTGAAGTCGAATATCTCGGGTCGTTTTAGGGGTTTTCCAAATAAGTAAAGACTGGTCGTTAATTTTTTGGGTTGGATTTTCCGGTGTTTTATCCCTTTGGAAGCCGTTATTTTTACCTTTTTCGACGTTGGCGTTGCTATTTTCTAATAAAAAAGGGTTTAAAAGTGGTTTTGCCAAGTTCACCGGCCATAACCCCGTCGTACGCCAACCAGATTGAATGGTTTTTGCTATAAATGCTTTTGATCTGGCTTTTCGATAGCAAAGTAGAAAGTTTCGTTTCCCAACAACCGTTGAACAGCAAAACTGGTTTACAAATCCCAGGTGACGTCGATAAGCTTCCTTTAACGGCCCAAAAACCGATAAATCCAACGGTTGAAGAACGTGTGACGAATGAGGGGGTAAATATAGGAGTTGAATATTGTTTTGCAAGCAAAGAAGCATAAATTCGTCCGTTATATGTGATCCATGGCCATCCAGAACTAATAACCGCTTTTCAGGGGTTAAAGGTTGGGTATACGGAATAAACACCTTTTTTAACCATTCGATACCTGTTTCATTATTTGTCCACCCGTTTTCGGTTGCATGAAATTGCCAGGTATCGAAAGGACTTAAATCAGCTGGAAACCATTGTTGCTGTACGTTTTTCCCCTTAAATATAACGAGGGGAGGTATAACAGCCCCCGTAGCTGATACACATTCGATTATGCTCGTCCAACCCCGCGTTCCAGGCTCTTTTCGCTGTAATGGCCGGATTTTATTACGCCCTAACACCAGGCCATTAGATCCTTTGCCTTCCATTATACCTGTTTCGTCCATATTCCAACGGTTGGCCGGTTTTATAGTATCGACAACGGGATTTTTCAAATAGGACCACCAAGATTTAATTACCTCGGTTGTAGCCCCATTAACCCGGGCATTTTCTATTCGCCGGGGTCTTTGGGTTTTCAAAATTGGATATCGGGCTATAAAACGGCTAACCCAATGTTTCCCAAGGCTTTTTCTTTCTCCGGCGGCCTGAAGAATTCGTTCCGCAAAATAGCGTAGTTCTTGATGCGTTGGCGGAAGGCCTAACGCGGCCTGCGCAAGTACCCAATCTGCCAAATAGGTTTCCTGCTCCTGTGAAAGCCTTTGACAAAATCTTTTCGCTTGTTGAATTGACTGGGCCCCCTTTAAACGATCGTGAAGGGTACTCCGAGGAATACCCCATTTTTGCGAGGTTTTGTGAACTGATTTGCCATTTCTTATGTCAGAAATGGCAGCAAGAAGCTGATTTTCAGTGTACTGTTTCATTGGAAGGTTTGGAGCAAGAATCTTCAAAAATCAAGTTCTAAAGTGAAAAATTCGTCTAGATATTTATAAAATAAAACAAAGGGTTGACGTGGCTGAGTAGATATTTTTAGGGGCCGGACTTTAGGGGGGTCGGAGATGTGGAGCTCAACGTTATGGTGAAGCAAAACATGCGACAAAGGAAAAGCCGTGCAAGGCAGCCCCCAAATGCGTCAATTGCCACGGCCATTTCCCATCCGGACATGAGAACTGCCCTGCCCGACCTTTGGTGGTAAATGGGAAGTTTGAACGACCTTCACAGCGTAAACTAAAGGGGATTCGCAGAATCGGACGTGCCAACCGTGCCGCGATTATCAACGACCGGGCTGAGGCGGCCCGCCGAGAACCAGCACCTGCAATCCCGGTCCTAAGCACCTCATCGCAGCATTCGCAAACCTCGAGCTCCCGATCGAGCATTTCAAATAAAAGAGCGCGGCCATGCGAGGCGGCAGGGGCGGACATCCGCAACTTCCTGCAGGCTGAACAGGAACGCGTGCATGACGAAATCGTTTGGGCAGCCGAAATGGAGGACGCAGCGGCTGCCGAACCTTGCCCCGCTGATGTGACAAACTTGGAAGCAACCCATCGATTGATATGACGAAATATTCGCTCGGCAACATGCAGCGGGAACGCCTCGACGTAGTTTGGGCCAACGTAGGCAAAAGGATGGGTGTGCATCTGAGCCTATTGGAGTTATGCCACCAGAGGGAAGTGGACCTGGTTAACGTCCAAGAGCCATGGTGCGGGCTAAATACGACTACACAAACGCACCCGGGCTATGATGCCTTTGCGCCAGTGGACGAATGGCACGCCAACACTTACGAAGCCATGACTGGGCTCCGGCCCCGGGTGCTCACCTACGTAAAAAAGGGGGCCGCCCTAAGGGCCGTACAACGACGCTTGCCGCAGGGCCAAAATACGCGGGACGTACTCTGGCTCGAAATTAACGGAATATTGTTTATTAACGTATATAGGGCTGCAGGTACTAACGCCGCGCTGGAAATGGTATGCAATACCGTGCCAAATGGACCCACGGTGCTAGGCGGCGATTTTAACGTAGCGGCTGCTGCATACCAGCTGGGCCGCGCAAACGCACGCGGAGGGGACCAACTGACGGCATGGGCGCAAGCCCAGGGGATGAGTTTCACAGGAAATATCGGCGTGCCCACCCACCGCGACGGGGGTTTACTGGATATGGTCTTTTCCAACCTCCCCAGCACAATAACTGTGGTTGACAGCAGTCTTTACACAGGCTCCGACCACGAATCCCTTTATACCACGCTGCGGACGCGCGGCGCCCCGCGCCCGGAGGCGGTCAACGTCTCGGTTAGGGACGACCGGCTACCAAAGTTCGCGGAGCTACTTGCTTTTGGCATGCAAGATATGCCGGACCCGGGATCCGCGGCCGATGGTTACGCATTGGACGCGTGGGTAGCTGAATTTACAACTTTATGGGAGCAAGTAACGTGGGTCGTGGGCACGCCGGCGGGAAAAAGGGGCAGATCGGCTCCTTGGTGGACCGAAAACTGCCAACGGCTCTGGACCGAATTTCAGCGGGTTAAACGGAGCGCTGTAAATAGGACAGACGCCTCTGCCGAGGAGAAAGCTTACACGAAAGGGGTGCGGGCCGCGAAGCGGGAGTACTGGAGGCACCGGATCGACCAACTGCGCGACGATAAGGATTTGTGGAACATGGTGGGCTGGCTGGGAGCCGGACCACGCCTCCGGTCCCCGCCGCTGGTTATTAACGGCGAGCAAGTGAGCGAGCCTTTAGCAAAAGCGGAAGCACTGCAACGGGAGGTGCTTGGCCGATTTTCGGCGGAGGATGACCTGCAGGGAGACCCTTTGGAGGCCTGGTCGCCGGACGAGGCTAAAATCCCTTGGGACACCCAGATTAGTGCGGAAGAGGCGGAGCGCTCCTGCATTGGGGTCACGAGCACGTCCCCGGGCATCGACGGAATTACCGTCCGGCTACTAAAAGCCGGATGGGCTTCGTTGGCCGAGCCGGTGCGCAGGCTCTACCAACGTTGCCTGGAACTCGGGCATTTCCCAGCGCCTTGGAAGAAGGCCGAAGTCGCGATGCTACCGAAAACGGGGAAAAAAGACCGGAGCAACGTTCGATCTTGGCGGCCTATAGCCCTCCTCTCCTGTATCGGAAAAGGCCTCGAGAGGCTCGTTGCACGCCGGATAGCGTGGGCCATACACGGCAACGGGCTCCTTAGCTGCACCCACGGCGGTGCCCTACCCAAGCGATCGGCGACGGATCTGGTTTGTGCCCTCGCCCACGATATCGAGCAGGCTTTAGCTCGCGGGGAGGAAGTTACCCTTGTCGCATGCGACGTCCAAGGCGCCTTCGACGCCCTCCTCCATGGGCGATTAATACGGAAAATGCGGAGCCTCGGGTTCAGTAAAATGCTCCTCAGGTTCGTGATTAACTTCTTAAACGGCCGCCAGGCCCGAGTCCGGCTGGAGGGTACGACCACGGGCTTTAGGCGGCTTGGGTGCGGCACCCCGCAAGGGTCTCCCCTTTCCCCGATCCTATATATGCTGTATTTGGCGTACCTCGTTAAAAACGGTGCGGAGTGGCGATTGGCATACGCAGACGACGTGCTCACATGGAAATCGTCACGCTCGTTGGAGGAGAACGTACGTTGGCTGGAAAATAAACTCCGGGATATGCACGAAATTGCGGCGGAAGAGAAGATCCATTTCGCAGCGGAAAAGACAGAGGTGATTCACATCACTAAGAAGAGACACGGTCGCAACCCGGAAATCCGGATTAATGGTAGAACGGTTACCCCGGTCCAACTGCCGGGCGGCCGACGCGGACAAAGCGCCTCCGGGGCCGAGCGGTACCCGGGCATGCGTTGGCTGGGTTTTTGGTTCAGCCGGCGGCTAGACGGGCGCCGCCACGTGGCCGAGAGGGCTGCCAAAGCAATGGCGGTCGCTGCTCACCTCAAAGGCTTTGGGGCAGTAAGATACGGACCGCCTGCGGCTGCACTTCGCAAGGCAGCGGTGGCATGCGTGGGTTCCTCGGCCACCTACGCAGCCGAGGCATGGTACAACCCAGCGCACAAGCAAAGAGGACTCCTCAAAGCACTGAACAAACCGCTGGTCTTAGCGGCACGGGCAATCCTCCCGGCGTATAAAACCACCCCCTCGTCCACTGTTCTCAGGGACGCAGGACTACCCTCGGCCCGCGTCGCGCTGGCCTACACCCGCCTGAAATACGGCGCCCGACTAAGGCTCGCGGACAAGGGGCACCCCCTTGTCAGCCGCCTGCGTGAAACACCTCGTGCCCGCAACTCGGGCCATTCGGCCACGACCCTGCAAACGGCTGCACAACTTCTCCCGCGGATCCGGAGACTAGAGTTGCGCGCACCTCGCAATGCCCCGGATTCTCGCACTGACCCCACCGGAGGAGTCCCGAAAGAGGAAGCGGCCCGCCGCTTTATCGAATGGCTGGACATGGTATCACCTGACGATATCGTGGTATATACGGATGGTTCGGAAAAACACGAAAACAACTGCGTCCAAATAGGGTACGGATGGGCCGCTTTTAGGGCGGGCCTGGAATTTGCCGCAGGCTCCGCATTTATTACGCCGGAAAGCCACGTTTTCGACGCCGAGGCGATTGGCGCCCTAAAAGGGCTACAGGCGGCAGCCAAGGCCCAGCCAGGCGCCCGGATTTGGATTTGTGTGGACAGCACCTCGGTTATTTGGGGTCTTAGAGGCGACGCGCCGCGTTCGTCCCAATGGGCCTTTCTGGAGTTCCATGACCTTGTCGATCTACTCCGAAAACAAGGTACCGAGGTTCGGGTCCGTTGGTGCCCTGGGCACCAGGGAATCCCGGGAAACGACCGGGCTGACGAGCTGGCCAAGGCCGGCTCCGCCGGACCGCCGGACCCAGACCCGAGGGCTCAGCAAACCACGTATAGCGGTGCCGGCACGGTCCTCAGAGCCATTCTTTCGAATATAGAGAAGGACTGGTGGCGTAAAGAACTCTGTGAACGGTCCCCCGCATATAGGGAATGGAAATTCCAATACACACCGAGAAAGGAGCCCGAGGAACTGCGTTTGCCAAGACCCCTACTGGGCCATTACTTGGCCATGAGGACCGGCCACGGCGATCTCAAAGCCTACCATGACCGTTTCAACCACCAGGATGCAAACACCTCGTGTGCCTGGTGCTGGAAGCGGACCTCCCCTGAACACCCGGTGCACTGCCGCTTTTCGCGGGCGGTGTGGAGAAACTGGCCGTGGCCTGACAACGACCGGCCGGCCGGGCCGCCAAATCGCGCCCAACGCCGCAAATTCTTCCAGACAAGCTTCGGGCAACCGAAAAGCTTTGAGGCGTTTTCGATAGCCACCAACTACTTCAGCGCCCGCCCCAGAGCGGCCCGCCAGCGCCCCGCGCGCCACGAACGCACTTTACGCCTAGGGACACCGATCGTAAACGACTCGAACTCTGACGAGGAATAGACTTACTGCCTTTTCACCCACACTTCACGGCACAAGCCGTCAGACGAACCCTCCGTGCACCTTAGGCACGGGGTCGCGTCAGTGAACTAACCCCCTAAGCAGGACCGGGCCCGAACCCGGTCAGGCACGATCCGCCTCTGCCCTCCTTGTTTTCCCCCTGTGTAAATAAAGAAGATAGAACGCGCGCCGAGATACCCCTCGGGAGGTTGCTAACGGCCGGCTAACAAGCCGGGCCGAGCCCGGCGTTAACTAATACTACTACTACTACTACTACTAGAGCCACTTCGAGATCTCCCATCAGGCGGGGAAGCTCATTTTTCACATGGCCGTAGAGTAGGTGGCTAAGTCGTGTGCGCAGCGTGTCAATAAGTTAATACGCTAAAGGACTTCGAACCAGCCCTGTTGGGTACCAAGTTCTGTGTTTTTACCGATTACCAGGCCCTGATTTATTGGTCGACCAAGAAACTTTTGTCCGCTCGCCAAATACGATGGGCTGACTACCTGGCCAACTTCGACATCACCTTTAAATACCGTCCCGGCAAGGATAATGTGGCAGCCGATGCCCTTTCGCGCAAAACCATCGACAACCCTACGGTCAAGGCCCGAGCTGTGTTAGACCGCACCATTGCACTAATCCCTCCAGAAAAGATCGACTCCCGACCCGGCGAACCTCTTCCAACCATTAGCAACTTGGAACCCTCCGCACCGCAGGGAGCTGACCTGGTGGCCCTTATCCTGGAAGAAAACCTGAAACAGAACCTAGGTCACCACGACAATTTGTTAACGGTACCCGAGACTACCCAGGATGGCAAGATCTTCTTAAGAACGGCTCTCATCCGCGAAGCTCATGAGCCCAAGATCTTCGGCCATGGAGGCCAGAATAAAACCCTCAGCCGCCTGAAAAGAGATTACTGGTGGCCCGACAGAAATCGAGACGTTAAACGCTACATTAAGAATTGTCGCGAATGTCAACGCAACAAGGTACGACATGATAAGACGCCTGGGCTGTTGCACCCACTGGAGATCCCTAGACGGTGTTGGCAGCACGTAATGGTAGACGGCAAAAATATGCCCAAGGATAAAGAAGGCTATAATTACGTCTGGGTCTTCATCTGCCGATTGACCAAACTTTTGGCCACCCTACCGGGAAAAAAGACGGACACCGCGGAGACCTTGGCCATGCGGTATTATCAGACCGTGTACCGTTGGAAAGGCGTCCCCGATTTATGGCTTTCCGACAACGCCGGACCGTTTATATCCGAGTTCCTAAACACTCTAAACGAGTTGACAGGAACAAAGCATAAACATGGAAGCGCCCGCCACCCTCAAAGTCAGGGCAGCGTCGAAATTACCAACGCTGAATTGGATCAGAAAATGCGCTTTTATGTAGACAAATACCAAACGAATTGGCGACGGCATATCCCCGCTTTCGACTTCGGCCACAACTCGTCCGTCCACGCCTCTATTGGCATGGCACCGATCGAAGCAGAAACCGGAGCTCGCCCTAGAGACCCGCTCTCTTTACCTTTACCCGAAGAAGACCTGGAGACCGGTCAGCAACAAAAGGCGCTGGAAATGGTCCGCCAAGCCCGGCAAGCTCAGGAACTGGCCCGCAACAACGGACTCGGAGCGCAGATAGAGCAACAGAGGCAGGCTAATAAGAAGCGGCGACCGGTCGACTTTACGGTGGGAGATGCGGTTTACGTTAGCAAAAAGGGTTTTTCCACCGAAGCTCCTACGACCAAGTTGGACTCGCAAAATGCAGGACCATGGACGATTCTCGAGGAAAAGGGCCACAGCTTCATTCTCGACACCCCTGCCTGGTATAAAGGTAGTAAGCTGTTCCACGCCAGCCGACTGCGCAAGGCAGCAACGGATCCATTACCTCAGCAGTATCAAAAGCCGGAACCACCGGTCGAAATTAACGGAGAACCGGAGTGGGAGGTGGAGCAAGTGTTGGCCTCACGTCTATTCGGACGAAAGAAGACGTTGCAATATCAGGTATCGTGGGTCGGACTCGACCCTGATGAGACATGGTATGAGGCCCGCGACTTGAAAAATTCACCAGTACTGCTGGATACCTTTCACAGGGAGTACCCGGACGCAGCAGGACCTCCGGTAAATTTGCAACAGTGGATCAGGAGCGCAGCAGAGGATGTTTTTGCGGAAGACGGACCCGAGGATAATATTGCCGAATACGATGCGAAAAAGACACGAGAGCGGCGGAAAACCCCGAGGAGACACACGTAACAGACTCAAAACTCTGACCGCCTACGTCGATCAGGCCTTAAAGGGGGGTAATGTGAGGATCAGGCCCCCAAACCTACCCTCAGAATCACGACTCGGCTCTACCAGCCACGCTGAGCCAGGGATCGGACAAGGGTCCACTTACTCCGGATTTAAGCGCGTCTCTTGAGCGCGCCGTCAATCGTGATTTCTCTCTTCTCTTCAGTTTAGAATTTTCGTCGATAGCGCCTAATACACTGAGGTTCTCCAATGTATGCCCGGCCGTGACAAGGTACAAACAAAGCCGACACTTGAGCCACGGCTCAATTGTGGATCGCGCCGTTCAGGGATGAGCCCTGAGACTAGTATAACTCTGGGTACTGTCACGAAAGCAATGCCAAAAAGATGACCCTGCAACATAGGGGCGATTGTATTCGAAAATTGAAATCTAAGCATAAAAGAGACAGACAGGCACGCAGTGCCGATCGCGTACAAGCGCCTAAGCAAACAATAACAGGTTTAGCCTGGCTCCTTGTCACGTGAGGTTGAGCTAGTCACGGTTGGCAGTCGCCCAGGCGTGCCACTCCATAATACTTATCGCGTAAGACAAGTGCCGCTGCATATGCCCGTGCACACTATGCAATTTGCCGATTGAAACCCAAATCACTTTGCGCACCCAATGAATGCATTATACACATTCTTTTGCGAGTCAGTCCTTTTACAAGTGCCTCCCTGAACAAAAGACGTGACAGTGCGCCCGACGTTAAAGATTTCTATTCTGGGGGGATCACATCCCCCGCGGTTGTCATTCCGAGCTTGGGAACACTGCGGAGAAGGGTGATTAATTTTTTTTCCTTTGCTTCTCGCCGTTATAATCTTTACACAACTTACACAGTATGAGTTCAAACCTAAACCTTTGCAGGATTCGGAACTGTCTGGTGTACCCTGGTCGCAGCATAGCTCTCCGGTTCCAGGGTTAATGTTGATCTCAACTGAAAGGACGGCGGTTGGAGCCAAGAGGAGAGCGAAATAAAAGCTGCGCATTTTTCTCTGAATGCCTGTGCAGGTATGTGTTTCTTAATAGAAGGAAATGGACAGAGTTGGTTAGGAAAAGGAGTAATATCTCTGAAACAATAAAGGGAAGTTCCTCAAGAACTTTGAAAGCTGTGACTAAAGATGTTTTTTTTGTCAAGAACTTGCTATGGCTTTGATAACCAATGCAAAAAAAACTCGTAATTTGGTGCGGTTTAAATACGTTGGGTTTGAAGAGTATAGTGATATACTTATGTCAAACCCCATGTCTCTAACCATCTGAAAGTGGATATCTATCAACGGGGCTTCCAAAGGGTACATGACTATCAGCGCGAATGTTATAAAAAGAAGCTAACTAATAAATAATATTGAAAAACTGACTAAACACTCTCAACAGAACAAACGCTAAGCTGTGCGAGATTTCCTGAGTTGTCCCCTTGGCGTTTTGAATTTTTTAGCATGACACATAAATGTCATATATTGGCGAGGGAGCGCCAATGGTAATTAAAAAGTAGTACAACCAATCCAGAATGCGGTGCCGGGAATTGCAAGGAACCTCCCTATTACAAACGCGGATTCAACTTGATGTGATACTTGTTTCAGTCACTTTTCGTGGTCTACCCCTCGTCCCTCTCGGCGGCAAAAACATGCTATTCCTAAACAGTTAAGCTTAGAAATACGCTACTTTTCATTGTGTAAAACTATTTTTAATTTTTGAGGCTTACTTGCCAAGAAAACCAGCGTTATTCTTTTCAGACGTGAAAGCTAACTTATCAAAAATCAACCTTGAGAAACAGGGGAGCCCGGCCAACGGGGCCTGGGCAAATCTTAGCCTGGTAACGTAACTGATTTCGGTCAAGGTTCGGGTTTTTTTGCCACTTTGAGGTTGCATAGTAAGATTTAACAGGGAGAAGGTCACGTCCTAGACGTGTTCGTCTATCTTGTCTTCAGTTGAGATTTTTCTCTCTTCTCCTGAGTTTAAAATATTCATTGATAGTGCCCGATACACTGATCTTCTCTAATATATGCCTGACAGTGACAAACGTTAGGGTCTAGTAACGTTGGGCTCCACATCTCCGACCCCCCTAAAGTCCGGCCCCCTTGAAAAATGTAACGACGAAATACCCCTTTTATAAACCGATTTAAATGTAAAACTATCAACGCACAATAATACAATCATTGTCAGGCTCTCCCGGTTCGCTAACCTCTTCTCCATCGTTCAAAGCTTCTAAACAGTCCCTATTATTTTCCTGTGCTTCATAAACGTTTTTTTTGCTGACCAAAAGCTCGTTGGGATCCGGAATCACCCTTTTCCTTTTGACCGGCCGTACCGCCTCCAATTTTGCGTTTAACAAACTGATTTTTTGCTGAGCTTCAGCCAATAAGATATCCTTGGTTTCGAAGCTTTTTTGGACTTTTGCAAACAAAAGCCGTGAAGTGGCGTTACTTTTTTCGGACCGGGAAATTTCCTGTAGTTGAAGTCGAATATCTCGGGTCGTTTTAGGGGTTTTCCAAATAAGTAAAGACTGGTCGTTAATTTTTTGGGTTGGGCTTTCAGGTGTTTTATCCCTTTGGAAGCCGTTATTTTTACCTTTTTCGACGTTGGCGTTGCTATTTTCTAACAAAAAAGGGTTTAAAAGTGGTTTTGCCAAGTTCACCGGCCATAACCCCGTCGTACGCCAACCAGATTGAATGGTTTTTGCTATAAATGCTTTTGATCTGGCTTTTCGATAGCAAAGTAGAAAGTTTCGTTTCCCAACAACCGTTGAACAGCAAAACTGGTTTACAAATCCCAGGTGACGTCGATAAGCTTCCTTTAACGGCCCAAAAACCGATAAATCCAACGGTTGAAGAACGTGTGACGAATGAGGGGGTAAATATAGGAGTTGAATATTGTTTTGCAAGCAAAGAAGCATAAATTCGTCCGTTATATGTGATCCATGGCCATCCAGAACTAATAACCGCTTTTCAGGGGTTAAAGGTTGGGTATACGGAATAAACACCTTTTTTAACCATTCGATACCTGTTTCATTATTTGTCCACCCGTTTTCGGTTGCATGAAATTGCCAGGTATCGAAAGGACTTAAATCAGCTGGAAACCATTGTTGCTGTACGTTTTTCCCCTTAAATATAACGAGGGGAGGTATAACAGCCCCCGTAGCTGATACACATTCGATTATGCTCGTCCAACCCCGCGTTCCAGGCTCTTTTCGCTGTAATGGCCGGATTTTATTACGCCCTAACACCAGGCCATTAGATCCTTTGCCTTCCATTATACCTGTTTCGTCCATATTCCAACGGTTGGCCGGTTTTATAGTATCGACAACGGGATTTTTCAAATAGGACCACCAAGATTTAATTACCTCGGTTGTAGCCCCATTAACCCGGGCATTTTCTATTCGCCGGGGCCTTTGGGTTTTCAAAATTGGATATCGGGCTATAAAACGGCTAACCCAATGTTTCCCAAGGCTTTTTCTTTCTCCGGCGGCCTGAAGAATTCGTTCCGCAAAATAGCGTAGTTCTTGATGCGTTGGCGGAAGGTCTAACGCGGCCTGCGCAAGTACCCAATCTGCCAAATAGGTCTCCTGCTCCTGTGAAAGCCTTTAACAAGATCTTTTCGCTTGTTAAATTGACTGGGCCCCCTTTAAACGATCGTGAAGGGTACTCCGAGGAATACCCCATTTTTGCGAGGTTTTGTGAACTGATTTGCCATTTCTTATGTCAGAAATGGCAGCAAGAAGCTGATTTTCAGTGTACTGTTTCATTGGAAAGTTTGGAGCAAGAATCTTCAAAAATCAAGTTCTAAAGTGAAAAACTCGTCTAGATATTTATAAAATAAAACAAAGGGTTGACGTGGCTGAGTAGATATTTTTAACTAGGGGCCGGACTTTAGGGGGGTCGGAGATGTGGGGCCCAACGTTAGTGCGTACATGAAGCGGCAGAGAGAGAAATTCACACCATCGATCTGAGCGCACGAGATGAAGCATCTTTACAATAGATTTTTGTAAAATTGGACCGGCCATTTTGTCGTGCTGATTTTGTAACGATATATTCGAAGGTTCCGGGTTTTGGGTAGGGGCCGTATAGAATTCGTCATCGAAGGTAACGAATTTGGGCTGCTGGGTATAATTTCGGGATTAGCCCCGGAATTATTACAATCTGGAGCAAATGTTTCTTCCGCCTTCAATACAGACATTCAATCTTTAAAATGTGGGTACGGCCTGAGACTACTTGGGGCTACCTGATAAAATGTCGGAAGATCCAGATTTGGCCATCTAATAGCTGCAAACATCCACTTTTTGCTCTGGTCAGTTATCTGCCAAAGTCTCTCGAAGTAACTGCAGTTTTCCACTTACGTGCAGAAGCGAAGGTCATCTGCAACAGTGCGAACAAGCTAGCACGCTACTGAGCTGGACTGGGTAATTAGAGTTTTTAGGGTCGCTTGGCCATGTCAAATGCGTATACAGTAGAAAGCTGGCATTTATTGGCACTATATGGGGCAAATACGGAAAATTAATATGTGTTGACGAGAGGAAGATGGTTTTGCTCCTAACTGTATTAGCGTTGATCCTAAGTTGATTCCTAATCTTAATTTTGGGCTCGTGGCTCTTATCGATAATTGTTTCTCGTTCGTAGCTATATTCGTTATCAATCCCGGGGTTATTTTCGTTATTAACCCCGGAATCGTTTTTTGTCACGGGCAGAAGTGACACGTTTTGCAATTAGGACCCGACGAGGTATCTGCACGCGCAGGTACTGCAGGATCTTTTGGATCATTGACCTATCTGTCATATGCTCGGGCTGACTGTGACAGTTTTCGAGAACGGCATAATTTAGGTTTGGGGCAACGGGGTAATACGTGGGCGGGTATTAGCCCGACTCCAGGTCAGGGACGGCGTATCAACCCTCCTTTTCTAGGGTTAATAGCCCAACGGCTATTATTTAACCCTATAGGGGAGAGTTAGGTCGAGGGCCAACGGGTGGCGGCCGACCTTGGCCGAATTTGGGATAAGGTTTCCAATTGTCTGCCAAATTGTTTATTCTTTACACTTTAGTTAGAACCTTCAGCTGGTTAGTTTGCCTGCTTTGCCATTTTTGGATGAGCCACTAAAGTACATTCAATAGACGTCGGTAGGCGGTAGCGCATTGCAACTTGTTGTTGGCTGATTTTAGCCTGGAGTGTCGAAAGAATAAACAGCAGATTGGTTGGTCGCTTGTGGACTGCACCGTTCAACCACTCGGCCCGCAGCGACACGCACCGCCTCAGATCGATTTTCTACTTAGCCCTTCTCTTTTCGGCTTTCTTTTTCTGCCTGGAAAAAAGTCAAATTTCCAGACGTGGAACACGATCCACTTTTTTATCCGCCCCTCTTGTTGAACTCCTCCGCCCAGCACCCAACGTATCCGGACTCGGCTTTCGACCTGTCCCGGCTCAGTGGGACCGTCGGCCAGGTTTGGAGCCAGTCAAGGACGTCCCAAAGGGCGGGCTGTATATCCACCAGATTATCAAGTTCCAACTTCCTCTCTGGTCTGAGGTGATGTGTAATTGTATTTTGGTCTGACTAAATGGCGATCTGAAGTGCTTCAATGTCGTGATGGAGGGCAAGGTCTAACGATTGCCCATTTGATTTTGTTCCTCATGGATTGTCAGGTCTTTGTAATATTTATAGCCATCACCTCGGCACGTTTGGGTGATTGTGCCTGAGTGGACCACACGGCACAATAAATAGAAATAAGCTGCAAACTCTTGTGACATTTGGACCATAAGATCACCAGACCCTAACCCTGACCCCTGACCAACGACCCACCAGGGTGATACCTTTATCTACGTCGCGTCAAGCTCAGAACTTTGTTTGTTTCCTTTCTTCTGCTCAGAGTAGAATCTTCGTCGATAGATGCCAATAAACTAGCTTCCGTGCTATGCTTACCCCGGGCCGTGACAATTACCATGTAGATAGATTCGATTCTAGGATGGCTTAGCAGCAATCAAACTCTAGTTAACCTCAATACTTACTTGAGAACGATTATAACTTCACCCCAGTCATTGAAAATCCCTAGTTACCCAGTTCAAACGCTCATTTGCTTCAACCCACTGTACTTTACCATAAGAACAGGTTACCCGATACCTTGATCGTAACAACCCACCTTTAAAATTACGATTCGGTTTTACCAACCAAATTAAATTAAAGATTGGACAAAGGGGTCCACTGACCCCGGATTTAAACGCGTTTTCCAATGCGCCGTTAATTGTAATTTCTCTTTTTTTTCAGTTTAGAATTTTCGTCGATAGCGGCTAATATATTGAGGTTCTCCAATCTATGCCTGGCCGTAATAATATTAACGTTTAATTTATTTGCTTTGCTTTTTTGTATTGTTTAAATAGCATTAGCTCAAGTTTATAGGCCTTTTGTAATGTCGATCCATTAACAAAACGTTATTATACGGATATAAAGGTATTTATTACATTTCGTTTATTAAACCGTTTAAAGGTGAGTTTCTAAACGTCTCTGCTTCTTATACCCGCAATTGGACGGGTGAGTCACGTGCAACTGGCTTGTGCGGCATTACACGTAATTTATCCCTCTATTGTTAAATTGACCGCGATTCCCTCCATTCCAACACTAACGTTATTTAACAATATTTATAACGTGCACATTGTGCAAAAATAGCATAACTGTCGGGGTTTTTAATACTTTCTGTACTATCCAATCTTAATATTAATTAGAATTTATCAATATAAAACAACATTCAGCATTTTGTTTTTCGACAACTTACTTGTGAATCCCATCCCATTCGCAACCATAATCTTTCCACTCTTCTAAATAAAAATTTGAATTTTTAGTTTTTGAAAATTTTTATAAATAAACTTTTGTAAATGTTTTATCAATTTGTAAAAGCAAACTTACTTAAAATTATATGCACCATTTCATGTAATATAATTGTATCTTGGTTACCGGCAGTAATTTCCCTGCTGTTTACGGGGTTGTTGAAGAAAGGAGGGCATATAACAATTTCTTTTTCGTTAATAAGTGCATACGCCAAATTATGAACTCCTTCTCGGACGCACGTATAAACATTTTTATCGTGGCAGGTTAGAGAAATTTCGTCCGCGTCCCTGTTACATTCCTTGTAAATTTCGTTAAAATTATTTTGAACCCAGTTTTGAATATCTGTGCTGTCAGTTTTAAAGATTAATTTAAATAACCGATTGTTACTTTTAACGGCGTGATAGCCCCACGAGGCGAGCTCGGCGCAACTAAACAAAATATTTAACATTGTTTTCCGAATTTGTTTTAAAGAGTTTCAATTTACCTTTTTAGCGCGGCACGAATTTCGGAGGCCTGCGAATCTGAACATTGGGAATAGCGTTCAATATAAGCCCGCCTTTTTAAATCTCCGTGGATATGGTTTGGAATTGGATTGTAATCGTAAACTGGGTGTGAAAAGGTGCCAATGTTGGTGAAGGCCGAAATCGCAACGGTGTGAAAAAAAAATAACAATGAATAAAAAAGCATAATTGCAAAAATAATGTTAATTGTGCAGAAGTTTTTAATTGTAATTATAATTTTGATTGTGCAAACAAAACTGTCGATTTTCAGTCAGTGGATAATTGTTTGTATGTTTGGAATGATAAGCAAAATGTTCTCTATCCGAATTAAACCAATAAAGGCGGAAACGGGTCGATTTTATAACAACGCCAACTTATTTATTATTTCAGCTTGACTTTTTTCAAAGCTTTAGGAAGATGTAAAACTTATTTAGTTTATTAATGCGTTATTTAGCATTAATAATATTATCGAATTATATTTTGCTAGTGTTAATTATCTGCATTATTATGCAGGTAATTAGGTCCACTTTTATTAGTATATCATCCACAATTTTATATAAGGCAAGAGTTGGGCCCATATTATTAATAACTACATAATTTATGCTCCCTGACTTTTGAAATTTACAAAAATATTGTGAGGATCAGGCCCCTAGACCTACCCTCAGAACGACTCGGCTCCAGGCCGAGCCAGGGATCGTGTCACGGCCAGGGTAAGCATAGCACGGAAGCTAGTCTATTGGCGCCTATCGATGAAGATTCTACTCTGAGGAGAAGAAAGGAAACAAACAAAGTTCTGAGCTTGACGCGACGTCGATAAAGGTATCACCCTGGTGGGTCGTTGGTCCAGGGTCAGGGTTAGGGTCTGGTGATCTCATGGTCCAAATGTCACACTAAGTATTATATCCAATATACAAACCGTATATTTTTACGATTTTTATTCAATTTATTATAAGGGAGTGAAATTTCTGTTTAATTATTTAATATATATTAACATCCCCGCGAACGGCGAAAAACGACAAAATGGTTTCAAACCTGAACCGAAGCGATTTGTATTTGGACCCACAGGTATAATATACAGCCGCAATTGAACCACGGCGACGCGGTTCAATTGCGGAACTGCGGGCTTCAGGGATAAACCCTGAGATTAAAAATTAGGTAAAAGGTAATATATTTTTATCTAACGACTATTTCATCTAAGTTCGAGCTTCTAATAGTCTTTCCCCTTTTATACCCGTGGTGTAGTGTGACATTTGGACCATAAGATCACCAGACCCTAACCCTGACCCCTGACCAACGACCCACCAGGGTGATCCCTTTATCTACGTCGCGTCAAGCTCAGAACTTTGTTTGTTTCCTTTCTTCTGCTCAGAGTAGAATCTTCGTCGATAGGCGCCAATAGACTAGCTTCCGTGCTATGCTTACCCTGGCCGTGACATGTAGGACCGGGTAAGTTACGGGCTAGTCATGTTGGGCACCGCACGTAAGTCATCAATTGCATTGATGAATTGAACGCGATCCCCTCTTTACCAACACCCATAAATAACAACTTTCACCATTCGTCATCAGAATCCTGGTCATAATTGAAATCCTCGCCATAATCAGACTCCTGGTAATTATCAGAATCTATACAAGATTCGACATCAGTCCCAGGATCATTCCACACTCCATCTTCAAAGTCAGTAAAATCCGAATAATAGCGGGTAGAGTCTGCATCAGTTACACAAGACATGGCGTCCTCATCATCGGAATCGGCACGCGCAACTAGTTTGCCGCCCTGTCGGCGGCCAGTCCCATGCGGAACTAGTTTACCACCCCGTCGGTGGCAGGCACGGTGGGCGGCACGGTTTAAATGGCCGTGGCTGCCAGCAAAAGCTGCACCAGGGGTTTTGCGTTGGCCAGTCCCGCGTTGGCCAGTCCCGCGTTTGATTGATTTGCCGCCCCGTCCGCGGCACACACGGTGAACCTTACGGTTTTTAGAGCCGTGGCCAGCAAAACCGGGTTTCTTGTTAAGACGCTGGCCAATTCCGTGTTTCGCAAGATTGTTTGTGTTGAGTGTATTACCGTTGCCACCGGTAATGGATGGAACGGTTAAAGCCTGGTGGTTTTGTAAATTACCGGTGTGGGCGTAAGCCGAAAGGGCAAGGGTAAAAGTAAGGAAAAAGCTGCAAGGCCTCATTTTGAAAAGAAAAATTGCAACTAGGAAAATAGGAGCAAGGTAATATATAATAAGATAGGAAAGTTTCAAAGTTGGAGAAAAGTAAAAGTTTTCGCGCAAAGTTAAGCTGGAATCGAATATTTGAGCCGATGGAGGAAATTTAATTTTTGTAAATAACTGTTAAGGGCTTGGGGTTTATATATTACTTTACCAAAACTACTTAATATATATTATAATTATAAAAGTATACGTTATTTATAGTACGCATAAAATTAGTAATTAGACTAAAATTTTAAACTTACTTATATTACTCGTGCCCAAAACGTTATTAATAAATAAAACTTTACTTTTACTTTTATTACTCGGGCGTATTTATTTATTATTTTTATATCTATTAGTTAATTATTTGCGTTTTTATCATAAGAACAACAAGTTTTTAAGAAAATAAACAAATTATAAATAATAATTTACAAAAATAATAAATTTGAAAAAATAAAAATAAATAAAAAGAAAACTTTGTATAAAATTTATATAACGTGGTTCATCAGGACCCCGGACATATCAGGACCCCGGACACTTTTCCTGCACAATACTACTTCCAATTTCAATTGCAACGCCAGCGTTGTTCAATTTACCTCAATGCAATCGGATATATGTACATCAGACATTTCTGCATCCTCCTGACAGGTGCGTGCATTATGTTCAGGTTTACCGCAGTTGCCGCAACGTCGTTTAGTCGCCGGCTGCGCACTACTCCCCTCCCCATTTTCATCTTTTTTTTCGTATATTAGACCATCGGCACCATTTAATTAAAGCAAATTCTAACCCTTTTGTATGGTAAATAACCCTCCTTCGCGGATACGTGTTTTTTAAGCCCTGCGCCGTTTGCTAAACGTTTCGTTGGCCTTTCGAAAGCTGCGGTTCTCCGTTTCCAAAAGTGTGGTTCGATAAGCAATTAACTCCAACCCTTTTGTTAGCTGTTTTACAGCATTAAAAATAGGCGTTGGCGAGCTTCCCTAATGACAGCTGATTCGACTTTTAACAAGGGTAAATTAATTAACGGCTTCTGTCCGGTTGTGCGGTGTTTGAGAGACCCAGGTGTCGGTGCTGGAAAAATTAAGCTTTTTAGGTGACGGCGTCCGTAGCCTAACATCCAGCTTAAATATAACCATTTCCGGGCTATGGGGGATAATTCCCGCCCCTCGAAAACCCCCGGCCATATTTTCTTTTGTCATTAACTTTTTGTAAGCCGCTGCAAACGCCAAAAAGAACTCGACTTTGCTAATACTGGTAATGTGGGCCCGGATAAAGTCGTTAATTTTTTGACCGTACGCCCGCTTAAGGACGTTGAACACTCCGATATTAAGTGGCTGGGTTCAATGAGATAAATAAGCAGGTAGGCAAAGTGGAATAATATTGTAATCTTTATAATAGCCCTCGAATTCAGGGGATCGATGACTGCCGTACCCATCGAGCACTAACATCCGATATACGCCTTTTGTCCGCGATTTTGTATGGTTGTCGAAATGCTGAACCCAGTCGAGGCCAATCTCGTTGTCGGTCCATCCATTAACGGTGGGTTTAAGGCGCCACGTGTCCGGAAGTAGTAGTAGTAGTAGTAGTAGTATTATTTAACGCCGGGCTCGGCCCGGCTCATTAGCCGGCCGTTAGCAACCTCCCGAGGGGTATCTCGGCGCGCTTTCTATTTTCTCTATTTACACAGCGGAAAACAAGGGCATAGAAGCGAATCGAGCCTGACCGGGTTCGTGCCCGGTCCTGCTTACAGGTTTGTTCACTGACGCGACCCCGTGCCTTCAGGCGCACGGAGGATTCGTCTGACGGCAGTTGACGGCTCTTCATCGAGAGGGGCCTGTGTCCAAACAGCGGAGCTGTCGGTCGTTTGTAGCCATGGAGACGAAGTTCCCAACAAGTGTGGGCTCGACGGCACAGGCGGGTGGTTGTTGTCGATAGCCAGCCGGGTTATCCTTGCCACGGGTAAGCGGGGGAGGAGGTGGAGGGAGCAGGATTCGAACCTACGTTACTCAAGTAACAGCCATGGCGCTTAACCACTGCGCCATTCCCCCAAACACGTGTCCGGAAGACCGCCTTCTGTATACCAATTGGACAAATGGTAAACGCCTTTGACGATAATATACGGGGGTATATCGTAACCGTCGCCACTGATGCAACAAATTGCAATTGCCCATTCTCGATTGCCAGGCTGTACTTTTTTCCTTTTTCCGCGTTTTTCGGACCCAGTTACGACCATTCCAGCGCAAATCTGGCCCATTATAAAGCCGGTTTCGTCGAAGTTGTACATGTCGCAGTCTTGGATGCCATATTTGGCCCTTATATTGGCCACCAATTGAAACCACGCGTTTAACGCGTCGGGATCTTCGCAAAAAGCTCTTTGGAAATCGTAAGCGCGAGAAAAACGCGTTTTTAATTCTGTGCGTCGTTGTACGAAGCGATAAGCCCATTGCTTGCCAACCGGTCGCGCGTCCCGCGCAGCGAGAAGATGATCGGCCATTGCGGCCACATCAGCGATCTGGGCTGGAAACCCTCGGGAATCCAGGTCCAATATATACTGGACAATTACTTCCTCTTCCCTTTCCGTTAGCTTTTGGTTACCTGGCCGACGATTGGCCAAAAAAGCGATGCCGTTTATTCTGTCGTGTAATGTCTGTGACATTCGGACCATGAGATCACCAGACCCTAACCCTGACCCCTGACCAACGACCCACCAGAGTGATACCTTTATCTACGTCGCGTCAAACTCAGAACTTTGTTTGTTTCCTTTCCTCTCCTCAGAGTAGAATCTTTGTCGATAGGCGCCAATAAACTAGCTCCCGTGCTATCCTTACCCTGGCCGTGACACAATTCTACTCCCAAAAAGAATCGCTGGCCTAGCGATTAACAAATAAGGCGCAACAAACTATCTTCACGCCGCTGGCGAGCGACGAAAATAAATCCGCATTCGACAGACCAGACCCGACCGGAGACTGACAAAGACGTCAATTTCAAACCCAGACCGACCCCAACCTATGCCCAGGCTGAAGGACCATCCACCTGCGAGCAGGAAATCACAAAGGTTCATTTCGAACAAGACGGAGCAAACAGATCGCTCCACTGACGACCCGACCCGACCAGAAAGTCAAACCGATTTCACGCCAAACACCGATTCCACCCTCGAAGACGAAATCGAAGTTGATTCTCTTTCGAACACCGCGTGGCCTAATATAGAAACGCCTGAGGAAAATTTAAACGAATTCGAATTTGCAAAAGCAAGGCATACAACGCCGGAAACAAACCCCAATATAATGGCAGACGGAAATAACCTAGCCAGCGAGATCGCTAGGCTACAGGCGGTTATTACACGCCTGCAAACCGAAAGACAGAACAACCAACCGGAAACCCGACAAGCCACACCCGAAAATAGCGCCTTTGGAGGCACCAGGTTCGAACCGACCGGCCTAGCCAGCAGGAAAGCATTTAAGCCGTACGGCCATAGCCAAGAAGCAGCCAACCCGCACTACAGCGAAAGAGCCAAAAGTAGAGGATTAGATCCAGGTACATTTTCCGGCAGTTTAACCACTTTTGACCGCTGGATTACGAAATTAGCAGATTATTTCGAAGAGGATAACACAACCTTCCGAACTGAACGAAGCCGCATGGCAAAACTGTTCAGCCTGTTGGACGACCGACCAGCAACAATGCTGGAGACCAGATACAATTCAGAGACCCAACCGTATTTATGCGTGGCAGAGATGATCCAGGTTTTGGCCACGGTGTACCATAACAGCAATTAAGCGTCCGAAGCATGGGAAAAACTATCAAAATTGTATTTTGAATGCGGACCAGGTAATGACGTTTACAGTTTCATTGCGGAGGTGAATGCTCTCGCCGATAAAATTGGAGTACCAGCAGGAGAACGCAAAACTACGCTGTGGCAACATATCCCGGCAGACCTCGATCACCGGCTGTTACGAGACAGCAAGGACCCCAGAATATCTTACGAAGAATTCGCAAATTTGGTGGCCGATGCAGCTCACAGCATTCAGCGAGCGTATCGGGAACGAGAGGAGCGAAAACAGAAAAGTCGCGGTAAAGATAGAAAAGAGAAATACCCCTACAGCCCAGACAAAAACAGGAAAAGCAATCGAGGACGCTATTACGAATCCAGCAACCCGAACAAAGGAGAAAGAAGCGACATGGTACCTAAAACAACAGAAGCCACAGGACGTGGTTTGACAGAAACTGAAAAGATGGCTCATTGGGAAGCCAACACTTGCTTCGCGTGCGGGAAAGAAGGACACAAATCATTTGAATGCCCCAATAAAACGAAAGCAGTCAGGGCCTTGGATTTTGAGGACAACCACAGCACTAATGACGAGCAAAAGCTATCGGGAAAAGAGTGAGACCGCCAAAAGCCTCCTCGGTGGTCCAAATGTCTACGATAGCTCAGATTGGTAGTAACCCACGACCTAAATCTTTCATCATCCGAACTCAGATACAGGTTAATGGCGTAGCACTATCAGTTAAAGCTCTTTGTGACACCGGAGCAGACATTTCTCTTTTGATCAGCCCAGCAATCGCTAAACAAGCCGCAGAACGGCTGGGAGCCCGGCTTCAAAGGTTAAAAACCCCGCTACTTTTGTCGGACTACCGCAAATAGGACGCAGGACGCATTACTTGGGGGCTGTTCGTTGTGGGCCCCCTCAAAGAGGGGGTTACAAAACCTTAATTTTCGAAAAAACCGTGGGCCAGCAAATTTGTTAGCAGATCGCTAACAAAGTAGCTCATGAAAGTTCGATTCACGTTCGTAAACACTACACCCACGAAAAAGGTTAGAATTTGCAGATAAATTGAAGCCGTGAATTGCGCTGTAGATATCTATTTCTGGAGTTTTGGCTCAATCGCCCTTTTCCGGTCGCTCAAGCGGTCACAAGGCGACCCGGGTACTTCCAACTCATCCTTTCTACCACCCGGTATTGGCGGCGAGGAACGGTCTTCAAACGGTCTCGTATCCTGAAGTTGACGGGGAGAGGGTGTAGCCAATGGTATATACCGTGGGAACGGTTTGGAAGGCCTGTTTGGGGCGGGAGGTGAGGCTGATTGCGAGGATCGTGATACGCATATGCTGATAGAACAGGCAGAGTCGGTATCCACGGTAATATTAATCTGGGTACTTGTATTTCCAGCTGAAATTGGCCCTTTATCGACGAACCATGACTGTGAGGGCTGTGAATCGGTCTTCTTCCTTTTTCCAGGGCGTTCCCTGACCGCCGGAACGTTCTCCGGCGTGAAGCCGAGGTCCTCCAGATATCTCTTCTGTTGTATCTTAATCCCGTTGGGCATGCCCTTTGTTTCTCGCCAGCGTTAAATAGCCTGATTCTTATCCCTATACCACGCATCTCTGACGAACTTTTCTTGTTGGTATAGGGCTGTTTCCTCGATCAACGCCTGTTTGGCTTCGTGAGCGACCCGCATATCTTCTAACGTATTAGCGGTCTGGAACTGCTTGTCTTTTGACTTCAACGTCATTTTGACTTTGTAACGTGAAGCGCGTTGAAGGCGTTTTTGCTTATTCGTCTGCTCTTGGGCAACGCGTTGCTGTAGGATGATCGCCTCGTTGGCAACGGCTTGTAAATCCGAGATAGCATTAACGGTATCTGAACTAAAGTGGTGCGCCTTGGCCGCCATACGGCTTGCCGCATATTTGGCCCGTGAAAATCGTTCAGCGGTAGGAAGGGAGTCCGGATATCGCGGTGTATTCGCTGCCGTGGCGTGGCCACGCAGTTTGGCGAGCACTTTGGTGCCGTCGACAGGAAACAAGCCTGTATCTTGGAAACCGCTTATTACGTGGCCAGTTGTGAAAGCCGTTTGCCAGCAGCGCTAAGTTAAGGGAAGATATATTAGTTTACCGCTAAATTAACCTGTAGATCGAAAACGACTTACTCGAATCGCAGCAACGAAATCTGAGCGGGTGAACACCGGAATACCGGTGTTTATATGCTCATGCAGGACCGCCTGCAACTCGTTTTTCAGGTGAGTGAACACGGATACGTCCATGGGCTGCATATAATGCGTTGAATGAGGCGGTAAAATAACGATCTCGATATCAAATCTGAGGCAATAATCAAGTATCTCCATGCCAAAGTGGCCGGTAAAGCCGTCGAGAAAAAGCCACCTCCAAATACGTGTTTTGGCCCGCTGTGAATTTGGATCGATTTTGGCCGCAGTGCGGTTCACAAAGTCGAATCTGACGTCAAAGTCATGACCAAACCACTCTTTCAACGTGGGAGATCCGATCGATTGCACGGCAGCAACTTCTGGCCACGAATACCGGTTGAAATGCTGTATCCAGGTGAGCTGGATATCTCCGTTGGAAAACCCCGTTTCTGACCGCGTAAAAACGATACCCTCAGGCAGATCCAGATCAAGCCAATCGCTCGTTGGCCACTTTGTGAAGATACAGAAGGGCGGTAGCGACTGCCCAACAGCGTTGCCACCGCCTATCAACGTACAACTCTCACGGTTAGCCGGATCCGCGGTGCGTGGCTTTTCATGCCTCTTTTTCGTCACGACCAATACCGGTATCCGGCCATCTCTCACACCGATTCTAGTACCACATTCGTCAGCGTTCCAGGCCGCTGAAGCCGTGATCCCAAGCTCTACCGCATGAGCCGCCGTGCGGCGATACCAGGCCTCCACAAGATCGATCTGTTGCTCCCAACTAAGGCGAGTAATCTCGACGGGTTGTTGTTTGGTAAGTCGCAGTTCCGGGTGTTTTTTACGCCAACGGCCGTACCAGTTCATTTGAATTGGACCACAGGGCGGTATACGTGACTGACGCATCAGATTGGCCGCAGATATTACGTGTTGTGAGTCGGGATATGCACCAAGTTTATCAAGCTGCATGATATACGCAACGAGAGCTTGATCTTCAGCATTAGTCAACAATGAAGGCCGCCCGCTGCGCTTTATCGATATCTTAGGAATGCCATTGATCAGGAGATTACGAGCATGCCGCTGAGTACTCGAATACGGGTAACCGTTCCTTTTACAGAACGATCGTAGCGATTCTGGCTTGGATCTGCCCTCCCGCGCGGTATCCGCCCTACTGCGGTGAGTTTCGACATATTGGGCATACATGCGGGCTCCTAAGATAGCTTGAGATTCTGGGGACGTCATAATATAGGTATATTTGCGGTAAGTGCAATTGTGTTGTTATGGAACGGGATTACACTCGGTATAAGTTAAATTGTTAACGATTTTCTAGGTAAAAAACTGATGCGGGGTGGCCCACGGTTTTTTCGAAAATCAAGGTTTTGTAACCCCCTTTTTGAGGGGGCCCACAACGAACAGCCCCCAAGTACGCACAAACTAAAAGCGACCTTGGAAATCGATGGACGCCGGTTCAGCAACCAAATGTTTTACGTGACGGAAAGTGGACATGATATGTTTATTGGGCAGGATTGGCTAGTTAAACAGGATGTTTGGATCCACCCGAAAACGCAAACGTTCGCATGGCCTGAAAGGACACCGTCGCTGGCAAAATTCTCGCCAGCCATTAGACTTCCGAATATGTTGGACAAGCCCGATCCGGTTGCACAAGCCGATGCAGAGCGGCGCGACCGAGCATTCGAACGGGAAACCAAAAGGGTGCAAATACTTCGACGACCGTGGCGCCAAACAACCTTTTTAGAACCCAGACCAACGACCCCGGTCGTCTTGGGTGAGGACCGAGACGTTGTAAACATAGCCGCCCTTCAACACAAACTGGACACCGACCCCCGACAAAAGCGATGGAAATCGTGCCCAATACCCACGCAGCCCATCACGTTAGAAATTGGACCCGAAAAACCCGCCATCAGCCTATCTGCCGTCGGCCGTTCGTACCAATGGAAAACCAACAAGGGAGAACCAATCCCGTTCCCGGAAGATGAAGACCCCGACCATGTCGAACTGGTCCGAAGCAAACTGCCATCCCGACTCGCTCACCTGGAGGGATTCTTTTCGAAAGCAGCTTCCACCAACCTGCCTCCACATCGCCCAGGGCACGATGTAATTTTGGAGCTAGACAAACCGAAAACAGGATCGCCTCCGACGTACAGGACACCTGTGGAATTCCTGCCGCTCGAAAAGGAAACAGTCGACGAGCTGCTGCGCATTGGGTTTATCGAACCCTGTATGCAGGCCGACCCAGCGCCTGTCCTGTTCGTACCTAAACCACACTCCAAAGAACGCCGTTTTTGCACCGACTACCGATGGATCAACCAGTTTTTGAAAGATCGATTCGTACCAGCCCCGGATGTCAACGGAACTATTTTTAATTGTCGCAATGCAAAGAGGTTTACAAAAATCGACATTATTCGAGCTTTCAACCGGTTACGTATGGCGGTTGGCTCAGAGTACCTCACTGCTTTTCGCACCCGACAGGGCACCTTTCAATGGAAGGTGCTTCCCTTTGGGCTAAAGGTCGGCCCAGCTTGGTGGCAGTCATTTATCAACGCTCAGCTAAATGAACTTTTGGACTTGTTCGCCAGCGCATACGCCGACGATGTTTTGGTTTATTCCGACGGAAACGAAGAAGAACATTGGGACCAAGTAGAAGAGGTTATTTACCGATTAAGCCGAGTCGACCTCCAGGGAGATATTAAAAAGTCTCGATTTAACGTTACCACGGTCGATTATCTTGGCATCGTTATGGACGCAGGTCTGGGCATCCGTATCGATCCAGACAAACTGCAGGCAATTAGCGATTGGAAGTTCGAAGACCTCACGTCCAAAACAGCCGTGCGTTCCTTTTTGGGATTGTGCAATTACATTCGAATGTTTTGCCACCATGCCAGCAGCGTCGCTGAGCCGTTGAACCGACTGTTGAAGAAAGACGCCAAATTCGCTATGGGCCCCGAACAGAGGCGAGCATTTGAGGAAATGAAACGTTTAGCCTGCGATGCACCGGTTATGGCATTTTTTACCCCATGCCGACCGACCAAGGTAGAAACCGACGCCTCACGCAACGCGACCGGCGGAGCAATCTGGCAACAGCAACCGGGTGGAGAATGGAAGCCTGTGGGATATTTCTCAAAAACGATAACCCCAGCAGAACGCGCATACCCGATCCAAGACCGAGAGCTGCTGGCAGTGGTTCAAACGCTGAAACATTACGAACCAGAATTGTTAGGGACAAGCTTTTTCGTGGTTACAGACCACCAAGCTTTAGTTTACTATTCCACAAAACGACTCCTTTCGACTCGACAGGTGCGTTGGGCAGATTTCCTGGCCAACTTCAACATTACGTTTCAGTACCGCCGCGGCAAAGACAATATAGCCGCCGATGCCCTGTCCCGCAAGACGGCAGACCTTCCAACAGTTAAAGCTCGGGAAAAAGAAGAACGAACAATGATTTTAATCCCACCTGAGAAGATTACACCTACGGTGGCCGCCGTCAGCACTGCCGACCCAAACGCTCACGTGGTGAGCGGCGCAGATTTGGTAGACCTAATACGACAAGAGAACGAAAAGCAAAAGCTAGGCCAACACCAAGGAAAGCTAGTCGTCCCGGAAACGACTTTAGACGGACAGATCTTTTTGAGGACCGCTCTGATCCGTGAAGCTCACGAGCCCAAAATATTCGCCCACGCAGGACAGAACAAGACGATACAAATGATCAAAAAACGGTATTTTTGGGAGGGCATAAGTCAAACCATTCGGAAATACATCAAAAACTGTCACGACTGCGAGCGAAATAAAGGTAGACACGACAAGACCCCGGGCCTATTGCATCCGCTACCGATACCGAATTACGTTTGGGAACATGTAGCAGTTGACGGAAAAGACATGCCCAAAGACAAGTTCGGATACGACTACGTGTGGGTGTTCGTTTGCAAGTTCAGTCGCCTGATAGCCACCATCCCAGGACAGAAGACCGACACAGCAGAAATCCTGGCCTCCCGATATTACCGATACCTATACCGTTTCCTAGGACTACCTTTCGTTTGGATTAGCGACAACGCCGGGCCGTTCATCTCCGAATTCATGGCGACGATAAATGAACTCACGGGTACTAAACACCGACACGGCAGCGCCCTGCACCCTCAAACACAAGGTGCCGTAGAGATAACCAACCAGGAACTGGACCAAAAGCTGCGGTTTTATATCGACAAATACCAGACCAGTTGGAGCGTACATTTGCCTGCTTTGGATTTTGCCCACAACGCCGCGTGGCATTCCAGCCTTGGTATGTGCCCGTTAAAGGTAGTGCTCGGGACCGAACCCCGAAACCCGCTGTCCACCGACCTGCCAACCACGACCGTTGATTCAGACCAGAAACGAAAAGCGCTGCAGATCGTCCGCCAGACTAAAGAAGTCCAAGAGTTGGCTCGCCAAAACGCGCTAAAAACGCAGGCGAGGCAGGAAGAACAAGCCAACAAAAAGCGGCGACCAGTAGATTTTGGGGTTAACGACTATGTTTTCGTCAAGAAAAAAGGGTTTCCGACGACCGCACCGACGACCAGATTGGATTCACAGTGGACCGGACCATGGCAGATTCTAGAAGAACGAGGATATAGCTATGTTTTGGACGTACCTGAATCGTTTAAAGGAAAAAATTTGTTCCACGCAGACCGCCTCCGCAAAGCCGCAATGGACCCATTACCACAACAGAAAAGAGAGCCGCCTCCGCCAGAAGAGATCAACGGAGAACCAGAGTTTGTGGTCGATAAAGTTTTAGCGTCCCGATTATTTGGCCGGAGTAAGATATTGCAATACCAGGTCGCATGGCAAGGATGTGATCCAGACGACACGTGGTACCCGGCTGAAAACTTCAAGAATTCAGCGACAGCCCTTGACGACTTCCACAAGAAGTACAAAGATGCCGCAGGACCGCCGAAGCGATTGGCAATCTGGATAAAAGCCGCTGCCGAGGATAAGTTGGACGAACCGAATCAGGAGGATAACGTGGCGGAGCATGGAGAGTTAAACGGTAAAAGGAAAAAGCGACGACATGGTTAACTTGACAAGAGCCTCGCATGATCTCCTGCGTCGACATACGAGGTTTGGAAGGGGGTAGTGTGACATTTGGACCATGAGATCACCAGACCCTAACCCTGACCCTGGACCAACGACCCACCAGGATGATACCTTTATCGACGTCGCGTCAAGCTCAGAACTTTGTTTGTTTCCTTTCCTCTCCTCAGAGTAGAATCTTCGTCGATAGGCGCCAATAGACTAGCTTCCGTGCTATGCTTACCCTGGCCGTGACAAATATCGTGAGATGGTTGCGGGGTTATTCCAAGGTATGTGATTAGCTGCCTTCGCAGCCCATCCATCGACTGACCCAGATTCCCTTTGTCACTTTGTGTCCGATACCCTCGAAGAGAGCCACCAACGGTAGCAAGCTCAATGCGTGTAGCCGCAAAAGGAAGCCCTCTATCATTGGGATTCAAACCTATATATGACCAAGGCAATCAGGTCACCGATCCAAAACTCATACGTACCCAGGTCCACGTCGCAGTCGTCGCCCGGGATGGCGTCGCACCAAAAATGAGTTTCCAAAGTTGCAACCCCCTGCTCGATAAAGAGCGATACCAGATAAGTCCTGGTCGCATCCCACATGACCCTGTCCATGACCGGATCGGGTGTGCCGACTTCTTGCAGGTTGATTTGCGCGTTGAGAAGCTGTGCGAGAGCGTCATTGTTAAACAGAGCTGCCACGCACCAGTACCTCTTGGGGCAGAGCTTGGTGAACAGCGATCTGACGTGGTTGCAGTGCGCCTCCACGTTGTGCTCGCCTCTGTAAAAGACGCGCCGCGGCTGCGTTCCTCCCTCTTGGCGCCTGGGTCGAGTGGAGTGGTATCTTCGGCTGTACGGCATGGTCCAGATAGACGGGACCGTATTCCCAGATAGTTGAATGGGATGGTTACGGTGGGGCTCTGCTGGTTCGGTGGTACAGAAGGGCTTGGTATTTTTAGAGAGCAAAACTATAAACGAACAACATCTTGGCGAGATTGAAGACGCTCCATGATAAAGTTGGAGAGATATGACAGTTGGTCACTGCCATCTGAATATCACTTGGCAGCAAGAGACCCGTGAATCCTACCCGGAAGGCTTTTGGTCAACAGTATGGGCCAAGTGACTTGCCACCGGTGACTTGGATGGATTTGAGCAGGAGGACAACGAGGCATCACTACAAATGGTCACTTGTAGCAGAAATTGCAGTGCCCAAGTTAATTTGAATGTTTTGATAATCGAGAATCCCAATTCCAACTGCAACCCAAAATGCTAATCAACATTCCAAGCAAAGTTCGCCCCCTCGATGATCCATTGCGCTTGCAACCAGGTAACTAGGTCTAGTCTAGTCTAGCTCCAGTCTAGAACCAGTGGGCGAATTGTAACAATGGACAGGCAGGAGCGCAGATCCAGCACTACTACGTAGTATCGTATCGCTCTTCTATCATGCGTTCAATAGTCAGCGCCACCTCCAGTGCCATTTGCTATCAGGCACAGGGTCACCCCCTGTCAGAACACATGGGATTCAAAAATTGATTGAAGATTGGAGGGGAGCTTGCCAGTAGCAGCCCTGTGACTGACGGTATCCGTACCACGTATTGAGCGTAGAAAAAAGACCCCCATCCCCGCATATTTATTTGCCTACCTACCTGATGTGGACTTAGAGGCCCCCATTCTTCGGACACTTTCGGAGTGGTAGGAGTGGTCGCTGTGCTGATAAGGTAGCATCAAAAATATTGAAGCCCTCCACGATCCGGGGTCGAACTGTGGAGCAGCGTCACACAGACCCTCCCCCTAATACCCGAGGCAAGAGATAAGCAAAAGGTCCAAGAGAAATTGGCGGTCAAATAAGCCCATAAGCAATTGCTTTTTTTTGGTTTGTTCCGTCCCTGGGCGATCCAAGCCTTCTTGGCGTTTAATTTATTTTTAAAAGCTTGTGCACCCTGTTTCTCGGTCCTCGTCCTCGTCAGGCGAGCCAGCACTGGTTATTGTTTTGCATATTTTGGCATCAATTCCGACACAGAAGCGATGGAAGACTCCAAGCGTGATGGGTCTGTGATTGTGCAACCCGGAGTCGGCGAGAAAGGCGGCCATGTCAACGCCGACGAGGCCAGGTTGGCCGAGATGGGTTCGTAACGCCTCAAGAAAGACCATGGTAAAGTTCCATCGGTTAACACTCGATACAGGTCACACCCAGGAACTCAAGCGTCACTTCACGATCCTTTCGCTGATTGGATTGGCGTCGACGACCACCATCTCCTGGACTGGTCTCGGTCTCGGTATCGTGGCCGAGATTGGCGCCGGTGGTCCCGGTGCCATCATCTACGGCTTCATTCTCGTCACAATCCTGCAGTGCTTTTTGGGCGCGTCCCTGGCCGAGTTTGTCAGCTCATACCCGACAGAAGGTGGAATGTACCATTGGATCGCCGCAGTGGCCCCCGCCCGGTTCCGCGTCTTTCTCAGTTTCCTGACTGGATGGTTCACCTCGTGCGGTTGGATCTTCACCACGGCGTCGACGAACCTGATCTACGCCCAGACCCTGATGTCGCTCATTGCCCTCTACCGGCCTGAGATGGAGATTCAGACCTGGCAAACCTTTGTGGTCTACCAGGGCCTCAACGTCATCACGGCGGGCGTCGTGCTCTTTGGCAACAGGATCATCCCCGCGCTCAACAAATTCTCCCTCTTCTACCTCCAGATCGGCTGGCTGGTGGTGCTGGTGACGGTCGTGGCCTGCGCGCCGACCCACCAATCTACCGAGTTCGTCTTCCGCACGTGGATCAACAACACGGGCTGGGACTCGGCGCCCATCGCCTTCATCACGGGCCTCGTGAACCCGCTGTACGCGCTGGGCGGGCTCGACGGCGTCACGCACATCACCGAGGAGATGCCCAACCCGTCGCGCAACGCGCCGCTCGCCATCGCCATCACGCTGACCATCGCCTTCGTCACGGGCGTCACCTACCTGGTCGCGCTCATGTTCAGCGTCCAGGACTACGCCGCCCTGTCCGAGACCAACACGGGCATGCCGCTGGCCGAGCTGTTCCGCCAGGCCACCGGCGGCCCCGGCGGCGCCCTGGGCCTCATGATGATCCTCTTCATCGCCCTGGGGCCCTGCGTCGTGTCGTCGCAGCTGTCCACCGGCCGTGTCGTCTGGGCCTTCTCGCGCGACGGAGCCCTGCCCGCCTCCCGGGTCTGGGCCCGCGTCAGCAGCCGCTGGGGCGTGCCGTTCAACGCGCAGCTGCTGGTCACGGCCGTCGTCGCCCTGCTCGGCTGCCTGTACCTGGGCAGCAGCACCGCCTTCAACAGCATGCTGGGGTCGGCCGTCACCATCAACAACGTCGCGTACCTGATCCCCATCCTGACCAACATGATGACGGGCCGCAGGAACATGTACCGTGGCGCCTTTTTCATGGGCAAGTGGGGGTGGTTGGTCAACGGCGTGACGGTGTCGTGGCTCGTCTTTGCCATTGTCTTCTTCAGCTTCCCCTACACCCAGCCTGTGACCGTCGAGAACATGAACTACACCTGCGTGGTGCTCGGCGGACTGATCGTCTTGATCCTCGGGTGGTGGTTTGTCGGCAAGGGCCAGTACAAGCAGAAGATTGCCACGGTCAAGGGGTGAAGTTGTTCTGTTTTGAAAGGCAAAGCATGGTTGGCTGTGCTGCTTGTCAGCTGCCGACGGTAGATAAGATAGTACTCATATTGAATAATAATATTACGTTAAGACATACTTGGTCTAATATCCACAACGTCTCTCTGAAAATGGCTCATCAACACCTTGTTTTCTTTTTCAACATGAGTGAGGAAGCAGTAGTGAAGGTTTCAATTCAACGGTCTCGAAATCTCATAGTTGAAACAATGGGTATTCCGCGGTTTTCCGATGCTAAAGAAGTGTGTGATTTTGGTCTACCGTCTAATATGATACGCACAACAATCTATTTCACAGTGATATCCCCGATCTTTTATTCGCTGTCCTGCGCCATTCCCTTTTCGGCCTTGACCAGGCCATATCCCTCAAGCCGCTTTTCAATCACGGCGTGCTCGGCACTGACAAGCCTTCCATCCGGCAGCACAACTTCTGTCTTGCGGATCTGGTAGAGCACAAAGGGATAGACGATATCGGGCAAGAGAAACAGGGCCTGCATGAACGTGGCCAGTGGGTTGAGAAAGTAGCCGTGCGCCTCGGGCCAGTACCACCACATCATTCCGGGCAGGGCGACGAGACCGACAAAGGAGCCCAGTGAGCGTACGAACCTGCAAAAGTTTTTGTCAGCCGTCAGACATGTGTTCAAAAAAAAAGAAGAAAAAAAAATCCGTGGACAGCAAAGTGGGCTGCAGACAGTCACAAACATACCAGATCGCATAGCTCACACCACCACTGTGCCCTCTCGAGATCAACATGGCCAGGCTGGCACCGCTAATGTACGCCTGCGGCACCAGCGCGCTCCAAAAGGCCATCTCCATCGTGTCGAAGCCCTCCCTGCCCCGGAACCACTTGCCCGTCTTGTCGCCGAAGCCCCTCCCCTCCTCGGCGAGGAACCACTCGGCAAAGGCGTAGTTGCCCCAGACGCCGACGGCGGTGAGGCCAAGCAGGATGGCAAACATGTGCCGCCCCACCCGCCGGCTCGAGTACTTCCAGTCGTGCGGCGCGTACACGACCGTGGTGTAGACCATGCCGATGTCGAGCGTGAACCAGGCGGCGAGCCCCAGGAACTCGATCGGGTGCTCGGCGGCGTAGAATGCGTAAATCACCTCCCACGACCAGTTGAGCACCGTCGCCATCAGCGGCATGCCGTATGACTTGGTCTGGGTCGCGCGGATCGTGATGAGGATGTACGTCAGGTACCAGCAGACTGCCCCGACTCCCAGCACGCAGGTCGACGCGATGGGCAGCCATTCTGGCACATGCGGCGGAGGCGTATCTTTGAGCCCCATGGCTGTGACTGTGTTTGGTTTTCTGTAAGCTTTCAAGATGTTGAGAGGCTGCTATCTGGAAGCATCACAGGTCCAGAGCAGCGAAATCTACCACAAGGACGGAGGGTTAAATCAGCCCCAGAAGGCTGTCTGAGCAATCTTCTTTCATACTTTACATATACAATGATTTGAAGCGGTTCATCCCAGCCTAAATACACCACGTCAGAACTCAGACGTTTTTTTTGGTCCAGTCTCCCATACATGATACATCTACAAAGCGCCTTCAACCGTGCAGCACGTCTGCCCAAAACCTGTATTACTGTATTCTGACGCGTGGGCAGGTGGCAACGAAACAAGTTGCGAGACTGGGCTACTGCAATGGTTGCGCGCCATTTGTCGGCTGATTGCGTCTTCCCCCCTGCATGGGCCGGGCCGAGCGTGTTGGGCCCTCTGATCGGTCGAAATTGAAAAAATGCGCGTCAATTGGGCTGGAGGACGTGCGTGACACGGATGGCTGAGGTGTCATTGTTTCCCTGGGAGCCCGTCTGCATCGGATGATCGAGCATATGCTGAGCTAATGCAATCTGTGATCTTGAGTCCATTCACGCAAGGGAAATCGAGTGGCTCGTCCAACTTGTCACAAATTGTCCAGACCAAGTAGATAGATAGGGCGATGGCCTTGCATGCTCGATGGCGGTCATAATTAGCCTTTTTACACTCGGGGCCAATCGGATTGTTTACATGGCTGGGTGGATGCATTTGGTATCATCAGTCAAACATTTGGCAAGTTTCTGCGCAGCGCGACATAGTTGTCATCTTCTTTATCCATTTGTCGTGTTGATTCTGTTGAATAAAATATGCCATTATGATGAAACTAGCAGCAAGGCAACCTAGGCTACCACAGCAGGCACGAGGATTTGCACAAGACACTGGGGCAAACGGACAGCAAGCCTGGATTGTCAGACTGACAGGTATGAAGCAATTTTTCAAGCAGTGGCTGTTGTTTGGTAGGTGCAGCGTCGCTGGCTCGGACTAAGAATTGAGTAGTGCTGCATTCTTCAGATCCAGAACAGGACGGCTCGGCGGACAATGATTTGTTTGGGCGGACTGACACAAAAGTAGTGCAATCTCTGGGATCGTAAAGGCGTGCTGGTTGCTTCTGCTGCCGCCAGTTTGGCGTAAAAGAGTCAACCTTTCGTCAAGATTTTGCCATCGCCCTCATGTGTCACCGGCATGCTTTTGATCTGCATCAAGCCTAGGCAGCTCTTTTTCAGGCTTCAGCTATTGTTTTAATCAGCGTGAACAAAATGATCTACCTCCAGATTTCATAGTAATCATGCAGATGTGTAGTGGGACAGAGGTGTGGTTTGAATCACTTACAATGTAAGCTTGAACTCTGAGTAGAGAGAATATGTGGTCGAGCAACGCAGCGGACGCACGACTTCGTGGCTGCTCACTGAGGGCTAGAGCCCAAGGTGTAGTCACAGACAATAAGGAAGCATAAAAAGAATCAGGAACAAGGAGACAGCAGGGGTGGTTCTGCGGCCGCCGTTGCGGATCGGCGCATCCCCCACCGGCTTTTCGATCCAGTCCTTGGGAATCTGCAGCATAAAGTCGTACCAGTAGTCGCCAAACAGCTTGTATCCCGCGTTGGTCGGATGGATACAGTCCTGGAGGGTCTCCACGGAGAGGTCTGTAAAGTCCACAGCCAGCACGTGGTGACCGCCGTCTCTACGCTGCTTGACAACTCCTGGAATCAGCTGCTGGTACTCCTTGGTCCTGTCCGACTGGTCTTGATCGCAGGTGTTGACGATCATGGCGACCAAGATGGCGGCGCCAGGGGAGCCCATGATCATTTGATCGATTAGCGCGCCGAGGCGGCTGGCTGCTGCCTTTGGGTCCTGCCCTTCGGTGGAGACGGCGCCGTTGGAGCTCATGTCGTTAGTCCCGGCATGCAGCAAGATGATGTTTGGCTGCTGCGCCAACGAAGGGCCGATGTGGTCGGCGATGAATTGAACTGTCCTCCCTGACCATGCCGCCTGTTGTTGTCTCAGGTTAGGCATCTTGCAGGGATAAAAAAACGGCCTGGTGCCTTGTCGGGCTTGCACTCACAAAATAGCCATCAAACATCTTTCCAGTCACTTCTGTTCCAGGAAACTGAACAACGTCCTCTGGTTTCACCAGTTAGTCTTTTTTTCGTCATTTGAGGTGACCTCATCGGAGATATGGAGACTTGCTGGATAGGTTCTCCCTGAGCTGCTCCCGGTATCCATTGCCATCCCCGCCATTTTGGTCACTGAGGAACCCGACAGTGATAGAGTCGCCTGCGCAGAGGATCCGGAGATCGGTCCCGGGCTTGACTGCTTGACCTGGTGAGGTGCCGCGATATCGAAGAATGGACCTGCCCTCGTGCTGTGAATCATGGGCCGGCGTCATCTCGTTGGTTGCTTCAACATCCCTGATGATCTGCCCCCTGTGGCCCCTGCTGTTTGGGGTGTCTAGGCCGCTGGCGGAAACGAACGACAGGAACAACAAAGCACCGACGGCTCTGATGATGTTGGCCAACATGGTGCACACCGTCTTTTGGTACCGGACAGCCGGACCTCAAAAGAGTGTAGATGCGGCGCGCTGCTCCCCAGCTGGGATGGAAAACAGAGCTGCGGCGCCACGGCTCACGTATATTACCGCAGAGGGTGCAGACGCCTTTCCAGGCCCGGCCAGTAATGGTTCTGTCTGCTCAACGAGAAGACCCCGTAGCGTACCCCTGCCTTGCCCTTCTTGGCATTCGTGTCATCCTAGCATCCCTTGCCTTGACCAATGGGGCTGTACGGGCGTCGCAAACGGCGGAGGTTCTGAATTATGCTATGCACAAATCATAGTATGCGGTCTGAACAGGTGGTGGGTAGTCCGACTAATGTCACTTTTCTTTTTGCTACAACAGGTCAACCGTATAAAATGCAATGGCAGACATTTTGTACAAAACATTAATTATACCAGATCACTGAATATTGAAGTCTGGTCGTATAAAGTAACTCTCTTCTCCCCGCTTCCTAATCGGAGTCCTTGGCCAACGTCTCCATTCGTTTGAAACTCTACAGGCCCCTCTTGTGCTCAGTAAAATGTGCTGTACGCGCCCTTTTGGTGTCTCTCCCCCGACCGGTTCTCTCTGCTGCAATTTTGAGCGCTGTTAATAAAAATGGTGCTAACAGGGGATATAGGGGTAAACCCTAGGTGCGGCGTGGTAAATAACCAGTGCTAAAAGCGCTAAATAATAGGTAGAAATGCACTATAATTTTGGTACTGATAAATAATTGGTTGGGGGAGATTTTGCTTTATTTCCCTTACATACTCTCCGACATCGAAGTGGGGGTCCGCACGCCAGAAAAGGTTCCGGTGCCGCGAATGAATTTCCGAAAAACTAATTTGTATGGGTTTTTGAAAAAACACCCTCATTTGCATACAAACCATCTCTGGGTTTGCATTTAAACGTTGACTTGGTGAAATTTTCAACCCGGTACAGGGTAGCTGACTCGCAGGTGCAGGGTGGGTATTAAACCCGGTACAGGGTAGCTAACCCCACTCGCTGACCTTTAAATTGCATTCCTGCATTAACAAAGTAACGGAATTCCACCATTCCCCACTCCACTTCGGCACTAAATAAAATTGGCTATATACAAATAAAAGTGGGCTTATTACATGCAAAATAATGCATATAATTAACACCCCCTCTCTTTTGCTACTTAATCCAAAAATAAAGTCGGAAAAGAAAAGTACGTAAAATAAAACCCCCAAAACAAAAAAACAAAAGAAATTCCCCCTTGTGTCCCAACCCAACTCGAACCCCCGGTGCGAACCCCCTGGATGAATAAGCCCTTTGTACCAAACCCCCGATTGACTGAACCCCCGAATTGAAAAAGACCCCCAGAATTGTAACAACCCCCGGATTCGAACCCACGACCTACAGATTATAACCAACGGAACTTACTACTAAGCCAGGTAGCTAATCTGGCTGTTCGTTGTTGTGGATCCCAGAAAAGTTTAATATATAGGGTAGATTAAAAATCGCTAGGTCGCCCAAAACGCGAGCTAATTAAATTCGGATTCGACTTCGGGTATAAGGTCGGTATAAGTTGCTTAATAATCAACCTGAGCAGGGTAGGTTTGGGTAGATCGGTTGGTGTCGGGCTAACAAAAATCCAATAATTGCAAACAAAGGAGAAAAATGGTGGTAGTTAGCTAACGAACTAACTAGGTGCCCTACAATTCAATAGGTAAAAACTAAGTTTACAGGGGTTTTAACCCTATAAGCTCTAAAAAAACCTTGTGAATTGGAAGCGTTAGGGGCTTTGTAAGGCCGTCAGCGGGCATTTGTTTGGATTCCAGGTATTTTAGGGTCACTAATCCTTCTGTAACTAACTCCCTTACGTAGTGAAATTTTAATAACGTATGTTTAGTACGTTGGTGGTGCGTAGGGTTGTGTGCGTTAGCTATAGAGCCTGTATTATCTCCAAATATTGCAATAGGGCCTTTTACAGGTAGTCCAATCTCTGTAAATAGGCTTTTAAGCCACTGTGCTTCACGCAGGGCTTCCGCTAAGGCGTCGGTTTCGGCTTCTGGGGTGCTTAAAGCTATAGTACTAGCCTTTTTGCACTTCCACGTTATAGGGCCCCCAGATAGGGTATACAAATATCCGTAAGTGGATTTTGAATCTTCCCTAGCCCCGGCAAAATCGCTGTCACTAAAACCAAGTAATTTTAGGCCTTTAAAACCCCCAATCAAAGAGTTAGGTGGTAAATTAGCTTTAATTACCCTATTTCCGTAGCAGATTGCTAGGGATTTAGTACCTGCTAAGTAGCGAAGTAGGTTTTTAGCTGCCGTTAAGTGGATTGTAGTGGCTTTCGTTAAAAAACGAGATAACCATTGAACCGCAAAACCGATGTCCGGGCGCGTTAATAGCATTAAATACATTAGGGTGCCGATAATACGCTGTAACAATTTGATTTCTAGCGCATTTACGGGTTTGCCCCCACTATATTTTAGCACACCCGGCTGTAAGGGAACAGAAATAGGTTTGCAATCAGCTAATCCGAACGTTGCTAATGCTTCCTCTATATACTGACTTTGATGGAGCCAAAGCAGGCGGTTAGGCCTGTCCCTTATAATCTGAACGCCTAGAAAATAGGCTGCAGGGCCCCTGTCTTCCAATGCGTATATTTTGTTAAAACGGGCTTTTAAATCCTGAATATATTGCAATTTAGGACCTATTAGCAGGCAATCGTCAACAAAAGTAACAATGAAATGCTTGGATTTAGCATTATAAAAGACAGCTGGATCAGAGATTAGCGGCTTAAAACCTTCTGTAAAAAGTAGGCTTTTTAGCTTTGTTTGCCATTCTCTTGGGCCCTGTTTCAGACCGTATAGCGCCTTTTCCAACAGTATAACTTGCATTTCCTTTGGATTATAGCCCATTTGCACTAAAATTTTAGCGGTAGTAGGGCTGCAAGATCTAGCCCAATCGCTAAAACCCTCTGGAATTTGCAAATAAATATCTACGTCGGTAAGGTCACTATTTAAAAACGCACCGATAAAATCGATTTGTTCTATTTCCCAATTTTGTGCATTAGCTATAGCCAATAATATACGCCAGGTGGGCGGTATACTAGTGCTAGCAAAAGTCTCGATATAATCTAGGCCTTCGACCTGTAAAAACCCCCTAACAACAAGCCTGGCTTTATACTTTATAGGCTTATTATTTTCATCCTTTTTTAATTTAAACACCGGCCGGGTAGAGATTAGTCTACGGCCTGTATGCATTTTAATTTTAGGGATAAAACGGAAGGTTTTTGCAGTAACGATCTGGTCGAATTCAGACGCTAAAGCTGCTAACCATTTAGCACTTTCAGGGCTTTTTAGGGCCTGTTGGTAGCTATTTGGTTCGCCGTCTTTAGTGGGCTTTTTCTTTGTTTTCTTTTGGGTTTGATAACAAAGATAATGCACGTAATCGATATCCATAGGATCTGGGTTTTCGAACTGCGAATTTAACTCCATATTCTGTATTTTAGGTGCCGAAAACACCGGAACTTCCGTTATTTTAGGTGCTGAATTAGGCACCGCTACCGTTATAAGCTCTGGGGGGCGAACAGTAGACTGTACAGGCCAGGGAGGAACTGTAATTGCGGGAGGTAGGGGATTATTATCCACTGGATCCAAAGTTTTGGCGCTGTAGATTTCGTCTTCAGGTTCAGAATTAGAATCCCCCTCTAAATCTGGATTTTCCCCCTCTGAAATCTGTAGCGTTTCCCCTGGAATAGCCAAATTTTCAGCGGGTATACCCTCTAAAATTTTTACGGTAGAGGTTTTATATACGGCCCGTCTGGCGGGGGCGTAAACCAACGCTGTAGAATTGGATAAATGGGCTAAAAGCCTTACTGTTTCCGTTCGGGGAGCCAATTTGTTGGATTTTTGGCGTTTTTCCAGCGGTATAATAGCCTGGCATACGGTACCAATAACCCGATAATGGCCTAAATTAGGCCTGTTGTCACGGGCAGGCAGGGCGGACAGGTAGGTGCGGGCGATCAGGTAACAGGACAGAGTATATTGGCTATCTAGTCTTCCAGGTACGGGGTAGCAGGTGGTTGTTGACGAAGACGTAGCTCGAGGAGCTACATATCGGAGACTGCAGAGATTTCGCGTAGATATACGCGCGCGAGGCGCTCGGCCCTCGCGCCTTCACGTGACAGGGGTCATGACTAAGCGACAGCCCAGTGGCTGTCCTTCAGGTCTGTGACAGTATTCCCCCCTTCCAGGCCGAGCTCCGTCACGGCCGGGGCCCGGGCTTATGGGGGTATCGACGG